>NC_052319.1:42852387-42854887 GCF_016432855.1 Salvelinus namaycush | reverse complement strand
CAGATTATCATAGTTGACTGACATTTTCCTCCTGCAATGAAAATACAACAAAAATCTGGATTACGTTTGATCACGTTTCTATAGACCAATAGCGATTGAACTGCGATGTCATTCCTCAATGTCCGAAATGTGTAGCAAATATTTTCGGCGCCATTACCACCAAGAAACTAAAAGAAAGGTCAATTGTGGAAAATGTGTCTAAAAGCAGTCTAATTATACAAAATGACTGGATCGTGTTTGTTTAATTTAACAACATGGAGTAACATCTGCCAAATATGAATTTAATTATCCATAGAGTTAAAGTAAGAAGCAATCTAATGGTAAATAAACTGAATAGTTAGCTAGCTGGCTAGACACTGTTAGCTATCACTGTAACCTAGATAGCTGACTAGACATGGTTAGCTATCACTTTAACCTAGTTAGCTAACTATTATCACAATTCTTAGCTATTATTGTGGTCCAAAAATATTTTAACTTGAAATTACTAATCAGTAAATCAAAGCAAAAAATAAGTACAAATTTGATTTGTCACATGCCCCAAATACAACACCTTACAGTGAAATGCTTTTTTACGAGCCCCTAACCAACAATTCAGTTTAAAAAAAAAAATATATATATATATTAATATATATATATATATATATATATATATATATATATATATAAGAATAACAAACACACGTAACAAGTAATTAAAGAGCAGCAGTAAAATGACATTATATACAGGGGGGTACCGGTACAGAGTTACCGGTTAGTCGGGGTAATTGAGGTAATATGTACATGTAGGTAGAGTTATTAAAGTGACTATGCACAGATGATAACAACAGAGAGTAGCAGCGGTGTAAAAGAGGGGATGGGGGGGGAAATGCAAATAGTCTGGGTAGCCATTTGATTAGATGTTCAGGATTATTATGGCTTGGGGGTAGAAGCTGTTTAGAAGCCTCTTGGACCTAGACTTGGCGCTCCGGTACCGCTTGCCGTGCGGTAGCAGAGAGAACAGTCTATGACTAGGGTGGGTTGAGTCTGCCAATTTTTAGGGCCTTCCTCTGGCACAGCCTGGTATAGAGGTCCTGATTGGCAGGAAGATTGGCCCCAGTGATGTACTGGGCCGTGCGAACTACCCTCTGTAGTGCCTTGCGATCGGAGGCTGAGCAGTTGCCATGCCATGCTGTGATGCAACCGGGCAGGATGCTCTCGATGGTGCAAGCTGTAAAACATTTTGAGAATCTGAGGACCCATGCCAAATCTTTTCAGTCTCCTGAGGGAGAATAGGTTTTCTCGTGCCCTCTTCACGACTGTCTTGCTGTGCTTGGACCATGTTAGTTTGTTGGTGATGTGGAAACCAAGGAACTTGAAGCTCTCAACCTGCTCCACTACAGCCCGTCGATGAGAATGGGGGCGTTCTCGGTCCTCTTTTTCCTGTTGTCCACAATCATCTCCTTTGTCTTGATCACATTGAGGGAGAGGTTGTTGTCCTGGCACCACACGGTCAGGTCTCTGACCTCCTCCCTATAGGCTGTCTCGTCAATCTGACCTCCTCCCTATAGGCTGTCTCGTCAATCTGACCTCCTCCCTATAGGCTGTCTCGACATTGTCGGTGATCAGGCCTACCACTGTTGTGTCATCTGCAAACTTAATGATGGTGTTGGAGTCGTGCCTGGCTGTGCAATAATAGTATATAATAGTAATAGTCTATAATTACATCTAAAATTGTATAATTCCTTAGTCAAAAAATCCTATAGGATTAGTGATTTTTCCAATAGAATCCTACAGGATATTCACAATCCAATAGGATTTTGTGTCCCCTCTATCAGAATCATTACCTTTTCCAAAAAACATTCACTTGAGTTATTTGATTCTTATTCATGCAACTTCTTGTCTTTGAATTCGACATTAGACAATATATGTTTGTTTTTTTGAGGGGGGGTTCCCCTTAGAATGCACAGCGTCTTTACATTGCTTATGTAAATAAAAAGTAGAAGGAGCATGTATTTCATTGAATAGCTATGCCTCCAACAACTAGAATGTTCCCTTTATGTTGGGATAGAGAGAGGAAAAGACTAAACATCATGAGACCACCTCTCTCCCTCGCTACTTACCTCCCTCCTTTCCGAACTAGGGTTCCATATTAGACAAATTAAAGCAGGTGTTGTATCCAACCACAGAACCCCACCTGCTTACTCTTCAAATTAAACACAGATTTTCTCAACTTGCTGGTGAACGAGCAGCTGGCTGGGCATCCATTCTCCTCAGACAGACAGAGAGGGTGAGACGAGGACACAGTCCAAATCCCAGACGTCCCTTAT
Organism: Salvelinus namaycush; assembly: GCF_016432855.1. Taxonomy (NCBI): domain Eukaryota; kingdom Metazoa; phylum Chordata; class Actinopteri; order Salmoniformes; family Salmonidae; genus Salvelinus; species Salvelinus namaycush. Next base: position 42,852,581 of record NC_052319.1, on the reverse strand, counting down.
TGGCCTGGTCTACCAGACAGACAGACAGACAGAGAGAGATAGCCTTGCTATTGAGAGAGGCCGCTGTAGGCAGACCTGGCTCTCTCGAAGACAGGCGATGTGCCCACTGCCCACAAAATGAGGTGGAAACTGAGCTGCACTTCCTAACCTCCTGCCAAATGTATGAACGTATTAGAGACACATATTTCCCTCAG
>NC_052319.1:42814887-42847387 GCF_016432855.1 Salvelinus namaycush | reverse complement strand
CATGGAGTTTTCATTCAACGGGGTTTTCAGTACATTTATCTTAAGCCATCATTTTAAATACAATGTGCCTTTAAATTACAATTTTGTCGACAGACTAGAATACATTGAGAGAACGGGTTCAGAATATATATTAATCAAAGAAGGAAATCCATCTAAATGTATGCATATTCGTCTCAGTTTCAGCACCAACAGGTAGATAAAAAAAATGCTGTGATTTTGTAGATTATTTAGAATCATTTTAGGGTTAGGGAATGTATGTATTTGTCTTTTTTTTTAAATGGCTAGGAGAGCCTTTACGCTTCAAATGTATTGATGAATCAAAAACACAGTGGTTTGATTCTTCCTGAAAGTTGTTCAATCTATGAAAATATAGGAAGGTGGAAAAAGTGTACGTTTAAGGGAACAATAGTCCTAAAAAGTCTTCCCTAAAAAATCCTCACTAATTAAATAACCTAACTAAATCTACTACTTATGGAACTGTGATGACAGTGGTCCAGTCTTTGTGAACCGTGCTCCAGGTTTTACTAATTACTTTGCTACGTGTGGTTTGAGTTCCATAATGATTCAGTAGGCTATATTTCCCAAATTATTAGCCTAATATTTACTTATTTTATATTTTTTTAAACTTGGCAAAGCAGTTAAGAACACATTCTTATTTACAATGACGGCCTAGGAACAGTGGGTTAACTGCCTTGTTCAGGGGCAGAACGACAGATTTTTACCTTGTCAGCTCGGGGATTCGATCTTGCAACCTTTCGGTTACTAGTCCAACGCTCTAACCACAGGTAACCACGACTACCTGCCGATCCACTAATGTTAGTGGCTTTCAGGAACAACTACACAGACGTGACAGAGGAAAGAAACGTAAAGGGAATAGAGTGATGGAAAATGTAAGCTACACATTTAAGAAAACCAACACTAAAGTGACAGTTATGAATGTACTTACTGTACGTGGCTATTATTGATGGTGGCTCACATGAAACAAATTGTAAAATAAAACAGAAGAAAGCCCAGGTATATAACTAAAACATTCTAAAACACATACATGAACTCAGCAGGTTGAGCCCTACAGAGGCCTATAGTCTGGAACTCCAAATTTCATTCATACAAATTATGAGGTCAAACAATTACAATTCTGAATACCGGCACAGCGGTGTCTAACCTATTTACATTTACATTTTACATTTTAGTCATTTAGCAGACACTCTTATCCAGAGCGACTTACAGTAGAGTGCATACATTTTTTTATTACATTTTTACATACTGAGACAAGGATATCCCTACCGGCCAAACCCTCCCTAACCCGGACGACGCTATGCCAATTGTGCGTCGCCCCACGGACCTCCCGGTTGCGGCCGGCTGCGACAGAGCCTGGGCGCGAACCCAGCCCAGCCTGGGCGCGAACCCAGAGACTCTGGTGGCGCAGCTAGCACTGCGATGCAGTGCCCTAGACCACTGCGCCACCCGGGAGACTGGGAAAAGGGGCCACAAAACATGCCGTGTTCATATGATTGGTTTCACATTCATCTCCAGGGATCATAAGGAACAATTATCTAAAAACAACTGCTATGTGTATTTACAAGTTCATTCAAGTTCAAGTTCATTCAAGAGTCCTCTTAAGGATCTCTACAGATCGGTGTCCCACCTGCGGGACGGTTGAGCTCATGTGCGATAATGTGATTAGCATGAGGTTGTAAGAAACAAGAACCTTTCCCAGGACAGAGACATATCTGATATTGGCAGAAAGCTTAAATTCTTGTTAATCTAAATGCACTGTCCAATTTACAGTAGCTATTAGAGTAAAATAATAATACCATGCTATTGTTTTGAGGAGAGTTCACAGTTATGAACTTGAAAAGTTATTAATAAACCAATTAGGTACATTTGGGCAGGCCTGATGCAAAATTTTGAACAGAAATGGATCAGTCTAAAACGGTGCACATACACTGCTGCCATCTAGTATCCAAAATCTAAATTGAGCATGGGCTGGAATAATACATTATGGCCTTCCTCTTGCATTTCAAAGATGATGGTACAAAAATGGTTTTGTTTTTTTCTTTGTATTATCTTTTAGATGATCTAATGTGTTATATTATCCTACATTAATTTCAGATTTCCACAAATTTCAAAGTGTTTCCTTTCAAATGGTACCAATAATATGCATATCCTTGCTTCAGGGCCTGATTTACAGGCAGTTAGATTTGGGTCTGTTATTTTAGGTGAATACTTTTTTTTTAAAAGGGGTGGATCCTTAAGAGGTTTTTAAGTTCAAGGTCAGAATACGCATAGAACAAAAAGTGCATAATAGGGGAATTACGTTCAATTTATGCTCATTTAACTCGGGTCGTAACCGACCCCCTTGTGAATTAGACTTTTATAAAAAGCAGATATAGCCTACGTGTATTCAATTCACAATATCACCTGTGAATTGATCTCTAATTCCAGTTCATTCAAGTCCGTAACATCAACTGAGTAAATGAAATTATATTTTTTCTACACGCATAGATACATTTCATACAACAATATAAAGTAGCAGTGTATCACTTTTCTCAGTTGGTACATAAAACCATATGGCTGACTAATTTAATAAGAGACTATAGTCTTCACACAAAGAGGCAAGAAAACAACAGATATCTTTTCTCCCCTCCCCTCACACTAAGGTTAGGACATCCCTGAGGTTGTAAAGAGCTCAATAGAGGAGTAGGAGGAGGAAGAGGAGGAGGAGGAGAGGAGAGGCGAGGAGGGAGAAGGAGAGGAGGAAGAGGAGGAGGAGGAGGAAGGAGAAGGAGAGGAGAGGAGGGAGGGAGAAGGAGAGGAGGAAGAGGAGGAGGAAGAAGGAGAGGAGAAGGAGAAGGAGAGTAGGAAGGAGAAGGAGAGGAGGAAGAGGAGGAGGAAAGAGTCGTGTTTTGTGTCCTTTAGAGACTGAACATGCTGTGGCTTGGATAGAGGCCTAGCCCTAGTGGAGTTAATCAGCCAACCCTGTGTTTGGGTCTAATCTCACAACACATTAACCCAGCTTCATAGTTCTCTCTTGACGGGCGGGCTCCCACAATAGGCCTTGCCTGCTCTTGATAGCCGTGTCAAAGCCACATTCCCACTTTTATATATTTTTTTCAACCTCAAGACGGGCCACGGAATGTCAACCGCTAGCGGGTGTAGGGACGGAACAAGTCCTTGCACATTCCTCTCCCTAATAATTTACCCTCTCTCCTCTGTGTGTGGGGAAAGTGTTCACATCTTTATGGGGTGCTGAGCCACAGAACAGACACGGTTAACACCTCTCAAAACATGTTTACAATGAGGAAGTGCTTCTTTGTGTCTTGAGAAAACATAACTTTGTTTTGAATGTGTGTTGTGACGTATTTAATCCTGAGAACACGTGCAGTTGTACTGCGTGTTGGAATGAGACCTGCGGTTTAGAACGAGTTGGATTTTAGAGAACTCTTCTTATTTTCATTTGTCTCTCTTTCTCTATCCATTCCACCAGTCTTAAAGGAAATGTAAGTCCTGCCGGATAAGGCTTAATTTTGTCCCATGGTCTATAGGAGAAGGGGACCTAAGTGGTAAAAAGCAAAGCCCCCGTTAAAATGATTAAGAAAGGCTGTATACAATGGATGGCAATCCCGCTGTGCTCTCTCTCTCTCTCTCTCTCTCTCTCTCGCTCTGTCTGTCTCTCTCTCTCTCTCTCTCTCTCTCTCTCTCTCTCTCTCTCTCTCTCTCTCTGTCTCTCTCTCTCTCTCTCTCTCTCTCTCTGTCTCTCTCTCTCTCTCTCTCTCTCTCTCTCTCTCTCTCTCTCTCTCTCTGTCTCTCTCTGTCTCTCTCTCTCTCTCTCTCTCTCTCTGTCTCTCTCTCTCTCTCTCTCTCTCTGTCTCTCTCTCTCTCTCTCTCTCTCTCTCTCTCTCTCTCTCTCTCTCTCTCTCTCTGTCTCTCTCTCTCTCTCTCTCTCTCTCTCTCTCTGTCTCTCTCTCTCTGTCTGTCTGTCTCTCTCTCTCTCTCTCTCTCTCTCTCTCTCTCTCTCTCTTATCCACAAAAATGCACACCTAAATTAGTTTTTCTTACAAAGAATAATCTGTCAATCAATAATGCTTTCACTTTATATAATACAGCAACATCATTTGGAAGTCATTCCAAGTATTGATGAAATCAGAGTTAATATTAAAAGCAATATTCATCCTCCATGCTCCTGTTGTGATTTAGTCAGTCTTCTTTGTGAGAAAGACATTGTTCTGTCTTCATATTCTAGATTAAAGAGCAGTTTATATAAACCATGAACTGCAGAGAAGCCAATCTTCTGCTGTTTTGTGTAATTAATACAAAATGAAGGTAGCCTAAGTATTTTCAATAAAAGAGAGAGATAATACAGGACAAAAAAAAAGGCTTTTGTTCTGATCTCTCCATCTCCAGTAGAAGCTTTCACGCATGGCTGATGGGCCTTCGATATAGACCAGCACAGCTGCGCTGATAACAGGGTGGAAAAAACAGAGCTGTCAAGCAGCGAGGCCTAGCCAGCTAGCGTGCCTGTCGTGCCATGCCTCTGATAGACTGAAGCCACGGCTATGACCATGAATGGCAGTACTGAAGAAAATAAAGAAAGAAAATGACCCTCAGAGATGAACTGTTTGTTTCGTATCAATGCATGTAAGGTACATTTACATTTAAGTCATTTAACAGACGCTCTTATCCAGAGCGACTTAAAAATTGGAAAGTTCATACATATTCATCCTGGTCCCCCCGTGGGGAATGAACCCACAACCCTGGCGTTGCAAGCGCCATGCTCTACCAACTGAGCCACACGGGACCAAGGTATGAATAAACAGAGTGAACACAAGGGCAGCTCCCTCTGACAGATTGTCATATGGCACAGTAGTATTGTGTTGGACTCATTCTTCCTTGTTCCATTGATCCGAGTCCGGAGGAGAGGCGGGGGCTTTCCAAAGTCGCTAAGAGGTAGGGAATGACGGACGGACTCACCTGTGGCGTTGTATCCGTGGAAAACAAGGCCGTGTGGTCTTATCTTAATCTCTGCAGCGTCATTAGGTGGAGTTAAACGGAGCATTATTGAACATGACGAGCTGGGACTTTCCACACTGGAGAGGCTGACTGGAGAGAAAAGAATGTACTATGGCGATGTGACGATACGCTGGACTGCAAATGTAAAAATATTGCTGTATGGTTGAGCTAATTGTGCACATGACTGAAACTATAGAAATCCTGATTTAACCTCACGTGAGCTTCTTTTATGAGTTGTGTTGCTACTATAAGATATTATATGATATACTGTAATGTCATAATATTGGAATCTTTGTGTAAGTTGAACAAGTAATGGCTTTCTACAAATGCACTTTAATTAACATGATTACGCATCGCTTATACAGTGGCTTTTACAGGTAAACAATGATTGTGTGTGTGTGTGGAAACCAAACTCAGACGATGTACAGTACACAGTTCAGCTGATGTTCACCTACCTACGCCTCATTACCGGTCATTTTAATGGCAAGTCATCAACTGTTCACCTACCTATGCCTCTTAACCGGTCATTCTAATGGCACGTCATCAACTGTTCACCTACCTACGCCTCTTAACCGGTCATTCTAATGGCATGTCATCAACTGTTCACCTACCTACGCCTCATTACCGGTCATTCTAATGGCACACCTCACAGAAGTAAACATGCGTTTTGTCATGACGATGAGTCAGTTAGTAAAGATGTGCTGTTTATCTCTGGGTCAAGATGATGTATTAACTAAATAAAAAAACAGACGTCTGCTTCCCTAATTGGCACGGCAACCAGTAAAACACTTCAGACTCACCTGGAAATGTATCTAAATGTGTATATATATATATATATATATCATTTTAGAGCAGGTAGTTGCCTTGACATTTAAAGATTATTCCATTGCTACAAAAAATGATCCTACATACAGTCTGAAAATATATTTTTTACAACAATTAAATCTTGAAATAACAACCTGTATTACACCTAAAATCCATGATCACATGATCTGTAAAAGGCAAAAGTATTACAGTATGGTCCACTCTATACATACCCAACCCAAAGTCCAGTCTTTACATACCCAACCCAAAGGCAATGTTGTTACCAGTAGTTTTGTGTTTCATCTGCAGAAGGAGGATAACATGAGGTTAATACAACAACCTCTCCCTCAACGTGAGCAAGACAAAGGAGACGATTGTGGACTACAGGAAAAAGAGGGCCGAACAGGCCCCCATTAACATCGACGTGGCTGAAGTTGAGCCCGTCGAGAGTTTCAAGTTCCTTTGTGTCCACATCACCAACAAACTATCATGGTTCAAACACACCAAGAAAGAGTACGACAAAACCTTTTCCCCCTCAGGAGACCTGAGATTTGGCATGGGTCCATAGATCCTCAAAAAAATTCTACAGCTGCACCATCGAGAGCATCCTGACTGGTTGCATCACCACCTAGTATGGCAACTGCTCAGTATCTGACCATAAGACTCTACAGAGGGTAGTGTGAATGGCCCAGTACATCACTGGGGCCAAGCTTCCTGACATCCAGGACCAATATACCAGGCGGTGTCAGAGGAAGGCCCAAACATTTTTCAAAGACTCCAGTCACCCAAGTCATAGACTGTTCTCTCTGCTACATCACTGCTACCGGAGCGCCAAATCTAGGACCAGAAGGCTCCCTAACAGCTTCTACCCCTAAGCCATAAGAATGCTGAACAATTTGTTTTTATACTGCTGCTACTCAGATTACCTCGACTAACCTGTACCCCTGTACATTGACTCTGTACCTGTACCCCCTGTATATAGCCTCCACATTGACTCTGTACCGTAACACCCTGTATATAGCCTCCACATTGACTATGTACCGTAACACCCTGTATATAGCCTCCACATTTACTCTGTACCGGTACCCCCTGTATATAGCTTTCACATTGACTCTGTACCGTAACACCCTGTATATAGCCTCCACATTTACTCTGTACCGGTACCCCCTGTATATAGCTTTCACATTGACTCTGGACCGTAATACCCTGTATATAGCCTCCACATTGACTCTGTACCGTAATATCCTGCATATAGTCTCCACATTGACTCTGTACCGGTACCCCCTGTATATAGTCTCCATATTGACTCTGTACCGTAATACCCTGTATATAGCCTCTACATTGACTCTGTACCGGTACCCCCTGTATATAGCCTCTACATTGACTCTGTACCGGTACCCCCTGTATATAGTCTCTACATTGACTCTGTACCGGTACCCCCTGTATAGAGCCTCCACATTGACTCTGTACCGGTACCCCCTGTATATAGCCTCCACATTGAATCTGTACCTGTACCCCCTGTATATAGTCTCCACATTTACTCTGTACCTGTACCCCCTGTATATAGCCTCCACATTGACTCTGTACCAGTACCCCCTGTATAGAGCCTCCACATTGACTCTGTACCGGTACCCCCTGTATATAGTCTCCACATTTACTCTGTACCTGTACCCCCTGTATATAGCCTCCACGTTGACTCTGTACCAGTACCCCCTGTATATAGTCTCCACATTGACTCTGTACCAGTACCCCCTGTATATAGTCTCCACATTGACTCTGTACCTGTATCCCCTGTATATAGCCTCCACATTGACTCTATACCGTGACCCCCTATATATAGCCTCCACATTGACTCTGTACCGGTACCCCCTTAATATAGCCTCCACATTGGCTCTGTACCTGTACCCCCTGTATATAGCCTCCACATTGACTCTGTACCGTAATACCCTGTAAATAGCCTCCACATTGACTCGGTACCGTAATACCCTGTACATAGCCTCCACATTGACTCTGTACCGGTACCCCCTGTATAGAGCCTCCACATTGACTCTGTACCGGTACCCCCTGTATATAGCCTCCACATTGACTCTGTACCGGTACCCCCTGTACATAGCCTCCACATTGACTCTGTACTGGTACCCCCTGTATATAGCCTCCACATTGACTCTGTACCGTAATACCCTGTATATAGCCTCCACATTGACTCGGTACCGTAATACCTAGTATATAGCCTCCACATTGACTCTGTACCGGTACCCCCTGTCCATAGCCTCCACATTGACTCTGTACCGGTACCCCCTGTATATAGCCTCCACATTGACTCTATACCGTGACCCCCTGTATATAGCCTCCACATTGGCTCTGTACCTGTACCCCCTGTATATAGCCTCCACATTGACTTTGTACCGTAATACCTAGTATATAGCCTCCACATTGACTCTGTACCGGTACCCCCTGTATATAGCCTCCACATTGACTCTGTACCAGTACCCTCTGTATAGAGCCTCCACATTGACTCTGTACCGGTACCCCCTGTATATAGCCTCCACATTGACTCTGTACCGGTACCCCCTGTATATAGTCTCCACATTTACTCTGTACCTGTACCCCCTGTATATAGCCTCCACATTGACTCTGTACCAGTACCCCCTGTATATAGCCTCCACATTGACTCTGTACCAGTACCCCCTGTATATAGTCTCCACATTGACTCTGTACCTGTACCCCCTGTATATAGCTTCCACATTGACTCTATACCTTGACCCCCTGTATATAGCCTCCACATTGACTCTGTACCGGTACCCCTGTATATAGCCTCCACATTGACTCTGTACCGTAATACCCTGTATATAGCCTCCACATTGACTCGGTACCGTAATACCCTGTATATAGCCTCCACATTGACTCTGTACCGGTACCCCCTTAATATAGCCTCCACATTGACTCTGTACCGTAATACCCTGTAAATAGCCTCCACATTGACTCGGTACCGTAATACCCTGTATATAGCCTCCACATTGACTCTGTACCGGTACCCCCTTAATACAGCCTCCACATTGACTCTGTACCGTAATACCCTGTATATAGCCTCCACATTGACTCTGTACCGGTACCCCCTGTATAGAGCCTCCACATTGACTCTGTACCGGTACCCCCTGTATATAGCCTCCACATTGACTCTGTACCGGTACCCCCTGTATATAGTCTCCACATTTACTCTGTACCTGTACCCCCTGTACATAGCCTCCACATTGACTCTATACCGGTACCCCCTGTCCATAGCCTCCACATTGACTCTATACCGGTACCCCCTGTCCATAGCCTCCACATTGACTCTGTACCGGTACCCAATGTATATAGTCTCCACATTGACTCTGTACCTGTACCCCCTGTGTATAGCCTCCACATTGACTCTATACCGTGACTACCTGTATATAGCCTCCACATTGACTCTGTACTGGTACCCCCTTTATATAGCCTCCACATTGGCTCTGTACCTGTACCCCCTGTATATAGCCTCCACATTGACTCTGTACCGGTACCCCCTTAATATAGCCTCCACATTGACTCTGTACCGTAATACCCTGTAAATAGCCTCCACATTGACTCGGTACCGTAATACCCTGTATATAGCCTCCACATTGACTCTGTACCGTAATACCCTGTATATAGCCTCCACATTGACTCTGTACCGGTACCCCCTGTATAGAGCCTCCACATTGACTCTGTACCGGTACCCCCTGTATAGAGCCTCCACATTGACTCTGTACCGGTACCCCCTGTATATAGTCTCCACATTGACTCTGTACCAGTACCCCCTGTACATAGTCTCCACATTGACTCTGTACCTGTACCCCCTGTATATAGCCTCCACATTGACTCTATACCGTGACTACCTGTATATAGCCTCCACATTGACTCTGTACTGGTACCCCCTTTATATAGCCTCCACATTGGCTCTGTACCTGTACCCCCTGTATATAGCCTCCACATTGACTCTGTACCGGTACCCCCTGTATATAGCCTCCACATTGACTCTGTACCGGTACCCCCTGTATATAGCCTCCACATTGACTCTGTACCGTAATACCCTGTATATAGCCTCCACATTGACTCAGTACCGTAATACCCTGTATATAGCCTCCACATTGACTCGGTACCGTAATACCCTGTATATAGCCTCCACATTGACTCTGTACCGGTACCCCCTTAATATAGCCTCCACATTGACTATGTACCGTAATACCCTGTAAATAGCCTCCACATTGACTCTGTACCGTAATACCCTGTATATAGCCTCCACATTGACTCTGTACCGTAATACCCTGTATACAGTCTCCACATTGACTCTGTACCGTAATACCCTGTATAGAGCCTCGTTATTGTTATTTACATTTATTGTGTTACTTTTTGATTGATTTTATATTTTTTACTTTAGTTTATTTAGTAAATATAAGTATTTCTTGAACTGCATTGTTGGTTAAAGGGGAGGGGTTGTAAGTAAGCATTTCACCGTAAGGTCTACCTACACCTGTTGTATTTAGCGCATGTGACAAATTAAATGTAATTCGATTTTATTTGATTTATTAACTCAGATAGGGGTTGTTCACGTCGGTGTTCAACAGGGCAGTAATTCCTTATTGTTTTTCCACTGTGCCAGGATAAAGATGTGTTACTGTTAGCAAGCAGTCTTCTCCTATTTCTCTGTGTGATTTCTGCCTTCCCAAGAGGTGTCTGTGCAGATCCTCTAAGGCTGATAAGAAACTAATTATTCTCTAGTATCTTCCCCAGGAGATGATGAAGGGATTTTACTGTTATTATTATTTTTTATGTTGGGCGCTATATGCAGTAGTAACACTTGGAAAGTGCATTAGGATCTGTTATTATGCGAGAAACCATTTGTCACAGCCATCCAAAAGTGGTGCTGTTGATGATTCTCATCAGCTTTTGTTAATTACATGAATACACTGGCTGGTGTCCCGGCTCACAATGTGTTATTTAGTTAAAACCTTAATGCTACATTATCTACTTGATGTCTGATCTGACATGCAAATGAGCTTTAGTCATTTAGCCTTGGATAGGTTACTTTACCTGGGAGAGGTTACTTTACCTGGGATAGGTTACTTCACTGTGGAGAGGTTACTTTACCTGGGAGAGGTTACTTTACCCGGGATAGGTTACTTTACTGTGGAGAGGTTACTTTACCCTGGAGAGGTTACTTTAACTGGGAGAGGTTACTTTACCTGGGAGAGGTTACTTTAACTGGGAGAGGTTATTTTACCTTGGAGAGGTTACTTTACCTGGGAGAGGTTACTTTACCTGGGAGAGGTTACTTCACCTTGGAGAGATTACTTCACCGTGGAGAGATTCCTTTACCTGGGAGAGGTTACTTTAACTGGGAGAGATTACTTTACCTGGGAGAGGTTACTTTACTGTGGAGAGGTTACTTTGACCTGGGAGAGGTTACTTTACCTGGGAGAGGTTACTTTACCTTGGAGAGGTTACTTTGACCTGGGAGAGGTTACTTTACCTGGGAGAGGTTACTTTGACCTGGGAGAGGTTACTTTACCTGAGAGAGGTTACTTTACCTGGGAGAGGTTACTTTACCGGGGAGAGGTTACTTTACCTTGGAGAGGTTACTTTACCGGGGATAGGTTACTTTACTGTGGAGAGGTTACTTCACCTTGGAGAGGTTACTTTAACTGGGAGAGGTTACTTTACCTTGGAGAGGTTACTTTGACCTGGGAGAGGTTACTTTACCTGGGAGAGATTACTTTGACCTGGGAGAGGTTACTTTACCCTGGAGAGATAACTTTACCATGGAGAGGTTACTTTGACCTGGGAGAGGTTACTTTACCTGGGAGAGGTTACTTTACCTTGGACAGATTACTTTGACCTGGGAGAGGTTACTTTACCTGGGAGAGATTACTTTACCTGGGATAGGTTAATTCACTGTGGAGAGATTACTTTACCTGGGAGAGGTTACTTTACCCTGGAGAGATAACTTTACCCTGGAGAGATTATTTTACCCTGGAGAGATTACTTTACCCTGGAGAGATTACTTTACCCTGGAGAGATTACTTTACCCTGGAGAGATTACTTTACCTGGAGAGATTACTTTACCCTGGAGAGATTACTTTACCCTGGAGAGGTTACTTTACCCTGGATAGGTTACTTTACTGTGGAGAGGTTACTTTACCCTGGAGAGATTACTTTACTGTGGAACGGTGGAGAGGTTACTTTACTGTGGAGAGGTTACTTTACTGTGGAACGGTGGAGAGGTTACTTTACTGTGGAGAGGTTACTTTACTGTGGAGAGGTTACTTTACTGTGGAACGGTGGAGAGGTTACTTTACTGTGGAACGGTGGAGAGGTTACTTTACTGTGGAGAGGTTACTTTACTGTGGAGAGGTTACTTTACTGTGGGGAGGTTACTTTACTGTGGAACTGTGGAGAGGTTACTTTACTGTGGAACGGTGGAGAGGTTACTTTACTGTGGAGAGGTTACTTTACTGTGGAGAGGTTACTTTACTGTGGAACGGTGGAGAGCTTACTTTACTGTGGAGAGGTTACTTTACTGTGGAGAGGTTACTTTACCCTGGAGAGGTTACTTTACCCTGGAGAGGTTACTTTACCTATGAGTCCGAATACCCAGCCAAAGCAAAGCAACAGGTTCTGCCCAAAGTGTTGAATTCAGCAAGTACATTCTGTTTAGAGTACTTGTCAGTTATCTGTCATGTCACAGAGCTCCTGTGAGGTGAATTATGTATTGACATGTCGGCCTTGTGTTTGTGTGCGTGCCTGAGTTTGTGAAAAATAAGTAAGAGTCGGTGGTTAAATCATCAGGGTATGATAAATTTCATCAAAGGGCATGGCCCTATTTTCTCTTCTCCAAAAGGACATTTCCTCTTCATATTCTCCTCCCCAGCCATCTCGTCTCACCTAACGACTCCCATTCCCTCCGCTGAGTCTGGCAGTCAGTCAGTCCAGGGCCATATTTAAGAGGATATTAAAGAGGGATGCACACGTCAGTTCAAGTCCAATGCCCACGTGTAAACAATGAGACTGGCTCTTTCATCTCCTTCCCACCCTCTCCACATGACAGGAACCCCCCCCCCCCCCCCCCAAAGCCAGGCTGCCAGACGGCAGAGGGGGAGGGAGGGGAGGGGGAAAAAAACAAAAAAACATACTTCCTTCTTGTGTTAAACTGTTTCTCAGGACTTCTAAGGTACAGCATGGAGGTACAGGGAGGAGGAAGAAGGGGGTGGAGGGTGGAGGGAGAAGGGGGTGGAGGGTGGAGGGGGTGGAGGGTGGAGGGGGTGGAGGGTGGAGGGAGAAGGGGGTGGAGGGGGTGGAGGGAGAAGGGGGTGGAGGGTGGAGGTATGGAGGGAGAAGGGGTGGAGGGATGGAGGGAGAAGGGGTGAAGGGTGGAGGGTAGAAGGGGTGGAGGGTGGAGGGGGTGGAGGGAGAAGGGGGTGGAGGGTGGAGGGGGTGGAGGGGGTGGAGGGTGGAGGGAGAAGGGGGTGGAGGGTGGAGGGGGTGGAGGGTGGAGGTATGGAGGGAGAAGGGGGTGGAGGGTGGAGGGAGAAGGGGGTGGAGGGTGGAAGGGGTGGAGGGAGAAGGGGGTGGAGGGTGGAGGTATGGAGGGAGAAGGGGGTGGAGAGTGGAGGTATGGAGGGAGAAGGGGATGGAGGGTGGAGGGAGAAGGGGGTGGAGGGTGGAGGGAGAAGGGGGTGGAGGGTGGAGGGGGTGGAGGGAGAATGGGGTGGAGGTATGGAGGGAGAAGGGGGTGGAGGGTGGAGGGGGTGGAGGGAGAATGGGGTGGAGGGTGGAGGGGGTGGAGGGAGAATGGGGTGGAGGGTGGAGGGGGTGGAGGGAGAAGGGGGCGGAGGGTGGAGGGAGAAGGGGGTGGAGGACAAAGGAGCGGAAGACCATGAGCGGTGGCCTGTGATGAGATGAGGGCCACAACTATTGAGCATATTGTAAACCACGGTCTCTCTTTGAGAGAGGCCGGTTTAAGGGTGCAACCAAATCTGCAGCGTTCAACAGTTGCATCAATGGTACGAATTTTCCAGCTAAACAACAGGTGAGATGTGTATCCTTCAGTGATAATTGAACTACATATTACAGTACAATACAGTATGTTCACATTTTTTACACGTACTGACATTTAGAAATATATTGATTGTTTTGTGTTTTTCGGTAGGATCCAAAGGTTGCCTCCCACAGGAGGGAGAGGCAGAATATTATCAGATGCTCATGAAAGTGTCATTGTTGACATGGTAATGGGCAACAATGCAATAAAACTGCGGGAACTTCAGGACAGAGTGATAGCAGACAATATCACTGTAGGGAATGTGAATACAGTCAGCACAATGACAGACAATATCACTGTAGGGAATGTGAATACAGTCAGCACAATGACAGACAATATCACTGTTGGGAATGTGAATACGGTCAGAACAATGACAATTTCCAGAGTCCTAGAGGAACATAAAATAAGGATGAAGCAGTTGTACCCTTTGAGAAACGGTGAACGCTTGAAAGAACTCTGGTGTCAATATGTCCAGGTAAGATGTCTGTTCAATAACCAAACAGGGTACATACACAGCTGTGTATAATGTAAAGTACTCTAAAACTGTGTACTTCCTGTATTTTAGAGAGTAATGGAGATGGAAGTGTCTCCTGACCGCTCCTGTCTCAGCCTCCAGTATTTAGGGTGCAGTAGTTTATGTGTCGGGGGGCTAGGGTCAGTTGGTTATACCTGGAGTACTTCTCCTGTCTTATCCAGTGTCCTGTGTGAATTTAAGTATGCTCTCTCTAATTCTCTCGTTCTCTCTTTCTTTCTCTCTCTCTGAGAACCTGAGCCCTAGGACCATACGTCAGGACTACCGGGCATGATGACTCCTTGCTGTCCCCAGTCCACCTGGCCTTGCTGCTATTCCAGTTTCAACTGTTCTGCCTGCGGTTACGGAACCCCTACCTGTCCCAGACCTGCTGTTTTCAACTCTTAATGATCGGCTATGAAAAGCCAACTGACATTTATTCCTGATTATTATTTGACCATGCTTGTCATTTATGAACATTTTGAAAATCTTGGCTCTCTCTAATTTTCTCCTTCTCTCTTTCTTTCTCTCGGAGGACCTGAGCCCTAGGACCATACGTCAGGACTACCGGGCATGATGACTCCTTGCTGTCCCCAGTCCGCCTGGCCTTGCTGCTATTCCAGTTTCAACTGTTCTGCCTGCGGTTATGGAACCGCCACCTGTCCCAGACCTGTTGTTTTTCAACTCTTAATGATCGGCTATGAAAAGCCAACTGAAAATTATTAATGATTATTATTTGACCATGCTTGTCACTTATGAACATTTTTTAACATCTTGGCATAGTTCTGTTATAATCTCCACCCGGCACAGCCAGAAGAGGACTGGCCACCCCTCATAGCCTGGTTCCTCTCTAGGTTTCTTCCTAGGTTTTGGCCTTTCTAGGGAGTTTTTCCTAGCCACCGTGCTTCTACACCTGCATTGCTTGCTGTTTGGGGTTTTAGGCTGGGTTTCTGTACAGCACTTCGAGATATTAGCTGATGTACGAAGGGCTATATAAAATAAACTTGATTGATTGATTGATGGAAGCCAGGCAAACTGCACATACATTAATCTTTGTGGATGAAGCTGGATTCAACCTGGCAAAAACACGCCGCAGGGTAAGAAATGTGATTGGACAGAGAGCAACTGTAAATGTCCCAGGCCAGAGAGGAGCAAACATCACAATGTGTGCAGCACTGTCCAATGATGGTTTGCTGTGACACAAACCACTCATTGGCCCCTACAATACAGAGAGGCTGAATAACTGACGTGTGCCAGCGGAGGAAAGGGGCAAGAAACTCCCCTACCTTTGTTGTTGTGTGGGATAATGTGGCATTCCACCACTCTGCTGCAGTCACAGACTGGTTTGCTGCACATCCCAGGAAGTCAGTACTATTCCTGCCCCCATTCTCCCCCTTCCTAAACCCCATAGAGGAGTCTGTCTCTGCATGGAGGTGGAAGGTTTTTGACCACCATCCACATGACCAGATGTCCTTACTGGATGCCATGAACGCGGGATGTGGAGACACTTCTCCTGAAGACTGCCAGGGTGTGGAGACACTTCTCCTGAAGACTGCCAGGGTGTGGATACACTTCTCCTGAAGACTGCCAGGGTGTGGATACACTTCTCCTGAAGACTGCCAGGGTGTGGAGACACTTCTCCTGAAGACTGCCAGGGTGTGGAGACACTTCTCCTGAAGACTGCCAGGGTGTGGAGACACTTCTCCTGAAGACTGCCAGGGTGTGGAGACACTTCTCCTGAAGACTGCCAGGGTGTGGAGATACTTCTCCTGAAGACTGCCAGGGTGTGGAGACACTTCTCCTGAAGACTGCCAGGGTGTGGAGACACTTCTCCTGAAGACATGCCAGGGTGTGGAGACACTTCTCCTGAAGACTGCCAGGGTGTGGAGACACTTCTCCTGAAGACTGCCAGGGTGTGGAGACACTTCTCCTGAAGACTGCCAGGGTGTGGAGACACTTCTCCTGAAGACTGCCAGGGTGTGGAGACACTTCTCCTGAAGACTGCCAGGGTGTGGAGACACTTCTCCTGAAGACCGCCAGGGTGTGGAGACACTTCTCCTGAAGACTGCCAGGGTGTAGAGACACTTCTCCTGAAGACCGCCAGGGTGTGGAGAAACTTCTGAAGACTGCCAGGGTGTGGAGACACTTCTCCTGAAGACTGCCAGGGTGTGGAGACACTTCTCCTGAAGACCGCCAGGGTGTGGAGACACTTCTCCTGAAGACTGTCAGGGTTGGATTAGACATTCCAGAAGATACTTTCCAAGATGCATCACCAGAGAAGACATAAGATGTGATGTTGAGAACTTGAGGCCAAATGCAGGAGAGAGAACTAGAACCCTCACAGTACTGTACAGTATGAGTGATTATATTATACATGTTGATGAGAACTAGAACCCTCACAGTACTGTACAGTATGAGTGTTATACTATACATGTTGATGAGAACTAGAACCCTCACAGTACTGTACAGTATGAGTGATTATATTATACATGTTGATGATAACTAGAACCCTCACAGTACTGTACAGTATGAGTGATTATATTATACATGTTGATGATAACTAGAACCCTCCCAGTACTGTACAGTATGAGTGATTATATTATAGATGTTGATGAGAACTAGAACCCTCACAGTACTGTACAGTATGAGTGATTATACTATACATGTTGATGATAACTAGAACCCTCACAGTACTGTACAGTATGAGTGATTATATTATACATGTTGATGATAACTAGAACCCTCACAGTACTGTACAGTATGAGTGATTATATTATACATGTTGATGAGAACTAGAACCCTCACAGTACTGTACAGTATGAGTGATTATACTATACATGTTGATGAGAACTAGAACCCTCACAGTACTGTACAGTATGAGTGATTATACTATACATGTTGATGAGAACTAAAACCCTCACAGTACTGTACAGTATGAGTGATTATACTATACATGTTGATGAGAACTAGAACCCTCACAGTACTGTACAGTATGAGTGATTATACTATACATGTTGATGTGAACTAGAACCCTCACAGTACTGTACAGTATGAGTGATTATACTATACATGTTGATGAGAACTAGAACCCTCACAGTACTGTACAGTATGAGTGATTATACTATACATGTTGATGATAACTAGAACCCTCACAGTACTGTACAGTATGAGTGATTATATTATACATGTTGATGAGAACTAGAACCCTCACAGTACTGTACAGTATGAGTGATTATATTATACATGTTGATGAGAACTAAAACCCTCCCAGTACTGTACAGTATGAGTGATTATACTATACATGTTGATGAGAACTAGAACCCTCACAGTACTGTACAGTATGAGTGATTATACTATACATGTTGTTTATGTTTTTTTTGTAATTATTATTGCAGCCCTGGAATCTGAGGAATTTGTTTTTTGTTTCAACTTTTTATTTTTCACAAGTAAATGACTATATGCAAATATATACAAAAAATAAAGGCTATTGAAGCAAATTGCTGCATTTCTGATTCCTTCTTGTTACATATACTTTAGTTCAGTCAATAAAGTGAAAAGGTGTTATTCTTATTCTATAATGAAATACTGATTTATGTGAAAAATCATTCAAAGTTCAAAGAGAAAAGTTCATAATTTATGTAACGCTCCGTGTTAGTTTTTTTAGGTCAGTGTGTTATGAGAGACAATGTTATGCTTTCTGAGTGAGAATTGTTGCCGGTGTTTTGGTCAAACAAGCTTATTTTGAGACATGTATGAAGTGTTTTGGTGGTTTGAGTGAATTTTGGAGGTGAGATTAACTGTTTGGCCAAGACGCAGATTGGTAATGCAGACTCGGTGAAGAGTTTTGAAAAAGTGGCTTCAGTATTGACCAATGCTTGTTAGCAATTGAAAAGCACTTTAATTCTGAAAGTTAGGCATTCACCTAAACATCTTCAGGTAATGGTTAAGGTTTGGGATAAAAACTACAAATCTCAACAGCAAAAAAAAAACATATATTACTGGAATAGAACTTGCAACCTTTAGAATCAAATTAAGATGCTTACTCCCATCCACCATCCTCGTCAACAACACCCGAGCAAAACTGAAACCCACATGAAAGTATCAGAGAGAGAGAGAGAGAGAGAGAGAGAGAGAGAGAGAGAGAGAGAGAGAGAGAGAGAGAGAGAGAGAGAGAGAGAGAGAGAGAGAGAGAGAGAGAGAGAGAGAGAGAGAGAGGTCTGTGGTGTTGATGGTATTTTAAATGATAAAATATACAGACCAAATATTACAATTGGCTGAACTTAAACTCTTTAACATCATCCTCAGCTCTGGCATCTTTCCCAGTATTTGGAACCAAGGACTGGTCACCCCAATCCACAAAGTGGAGACAAATTTGACCCCAATAACTACTGTGGAATATGCAACAACAGCAACCTTGGGAGAATCCTCTGTATTATCATTAACAGCAGACTCCTATACTGAACAATATAAACGCAACATGCAACAATTTCAAAGATTTTCCTGAGTTACAGTTCATAAAAGGAAATCAGTTCATAAAAGGAAATCCATTGATTAGGCCCTAATCAATGGATTTCACATGAATACAGATATGCATCTGTTGGTCACAGATACCTTTTAAAAAACAGGTAGGGGCGTGATACGAAAACCAGTCAGTATCTGGTGTGATCCCCGTTTGCCTCATGCAGCGTGACACATCTCCTTCGCATAGAGTTGATTGAGGCCTGTGGAATGTTTTTTTCCCACTCCTCTTTAATGGCTGTGCTAAGTTGCTGGATATTGGTGGGACCTGGAACGTTGTCCTTCATGTCAGGCCACAGAAGAACTGCTACTTTATCAGCTTCCAGGAATGGTGTACAGATCCTTGCAACATGGATCAGTGCATTATCATGCTGAAACATGACGTGATTGCGGCAAACGAACGGCACGACAATTGGCCTCAGGATCTCGTCACGGTATCTCTGTTCGTTCAAATTGCCATTGATTCTCTAAAACGATGCAGGCGGCTTACGGTAGAGAAATGGACATTACATTATCTGGCAACAGCTCGGGTGGACATTACTGCAGTCAGCATGCTAATTGCACGCTCCCCCACAAAACTTGAGACATCTGTTGCATTGAGTTGTGTGACAAAACTGTGCATTTTAGAGAGGCGTTTTATTGTCCCCAGCACAAGGTGCACCTGTGTAATGATCATGCTGTTCAATCAGCATCTTCATATTACACCTGACAGGTGGATAGATTATTTTGGCAAAGGAGAAATAGTCACTAACAGGGATGTAAACAAAATTGTGCACAAATTTCGAGAGAAATAAGCTTTTTGTCAGTATGGAATGCTTCTGGGATTTTTTAAAACATGGGACCAACACTTTACATTGCGTTGTATTATATTTTTGTTCACCGTACATTTCCTCAGTGAAAATAATATACTGACCAAATATCAAAAATCTGCTTTTTACCAAATTACAGTATGACAGACCACGTATTCACCCTGCACACCCTAATTGACAAACAAACCAAAACAAAAGCAAAGACATGCTTTGTTGATAAAAATAGATATATTTGACTGAATTTAGCATGAGAGACTGCTATACAAATTGATGGACAGCAGTGTTTGGGGAAAAACATTTAAAAAAATGAAAAAAAATATCCATGTACACAAACAACAAGTGCACATATAAAATTGGCAAACACACACAAACAGTGAAAAAGGGATGCAGCTTGAAGCCCGCCCTCTTCAGCATATATCAATGAATTGGCGAGGGAAATAGAACAGTCTGCTGCACCCGGCTTCACGCTACTAGAATCTGGAGTCAAATGTCTACTGTTTGCTGATGATCTGATGCTTCTGTCCCCAACCAAGGAGGTCCTACAGCAGCACCTAGATCTTCTGAACAGATTCTGTCAGACCTGGGCCCTGACAGTGAATCTGAGTAAGACATAAACATGGTGTTCCAAATATGGTCCAGTTGCCAAGACCACAAATACAAATTCCATGTAGACATAGTTGCCCTAGAACACACAAAATAACATACCTACCTCGGCTTAAACATCAGCGCCACAGGTAACTTCCACAAAGCTGTGAACAATCTGAGAAACTTGGCCTTCTATGCCATCAAAAGGAACACACACAATTTGACATCCCAATTAGGATCTGGCAAAAAATATGTGACTGAGTTACAGAACCCATTGCCCTTCATGGTTGTGAGGTCTGGGGTCCGCTCACCAACCAATAATTCACAAAATGGAAAAAACACCAAAATGACACTCTGAATGTAGAATTCTGCAAAAACATCCTCTGTGTACAACGTAAAACACCAAACAATGCACGCAGAGCAGAATTAGGACGATACCCGCTAATTATCAAAATCCAGAAAATAATTGTTAAATTCTACAACCTCCTAAAAGGAAGCAATTCCCAAGTCTTCTATAACAAAGCCATCACCTACAGAGAGATGAACCTGGAGAAGAGTCCCGTAAGCAAGCTGGTCCTGGGGCTCTGTTCACAAACACAAACACACCCCACAGAGCCCCAGGACAACAGCACAATTAGACCCAAACAAATAATGAGAAAACAACAAGATAATTACTTGACACAATGGAAAGAATTAATCAAAAAAACAGAGTGAACTGGAATGCTATTTGACCCTAAAAGAGAACACACAGTGGCAGAAAACCTGACAGTTTGACTGACACAAAAATAAGGAAAGCTTTGTCTATGTACACACTCAATGAGCGTAGCCTTGCTATTGAGAAAGTAGCCTTGCTATTGAGAAAGTAGCCTTGCTATTGAGACACATATTTCCCTCAGAATACACAGATCCACAAAGAATTTGAAAACAATCTCAATTGACCTGTCGCCACAAGAAAACGGCAACCAGTGACACCAATGTAAAACACATCCCACAGCATGGTTTCTGTGGTCAGGTCATCAGAAGTTCTTGTTGATGATCACTAAAATGAGAACTGGTTACTAAAGCAGGGAATGACCAGAACCTATTAGGACCTGATTCATATGTGAATATATTACTATACCAATGTATTAGTATGTCATGTATCAGTATGTAATGCATTTTTAAAAATAATGTATTAATATGCCATTTATTAATATGTAATGTATTACCAGATAATGTATTAGTATGTAATGTAGTACTATGTAATGTATTAGTATATAATGTATTACTATGTAATGTAATAGTATGTAATGTATTACCATGTAATGTATTACTATGTAATGTATTACCATGTAATGTATTACTATGTAATGTATTACTATGTAATGTATTACCATGTAATGTATTACCATGTAATCTATTACTATGTAATGTATTACTATGTAATGTATTACTATGCAATGTATTAGTAGAAAATGTATTACTATGTAATGTAATAGTATAAATGTATTACTATGTAAGGTATCAGTATGTAACGTGTTACTATGCAATGTAATAGTATGTAATGTATTAGTATGTAATGTATTACTATGTAATGTATTACTATGTAATGTATTAGTATGCAATGTATTACTATGTAATGTATTACTATGTAATGTACTACTAGCAATGTATTCGTTTATAATGTATTAGTATATAATGTAATAGTTGTAATGTATTAGCATGCAATGTATTAGTTTGTAATATATTAGTAGGTGATGCATTAGTATGTAATGTATTAGTAGTAATGTATTAGCATGCAATGTATTAGTTTGTAATGTATTAGCATGTAATCATTTGTATGTAATGTATTACTATTTAATATATTTGTAGTAATGTATTACCATGTAATGTATTTGTATGTAATGTTTTAGTATGTAATGTAGTACTATATAATGTATTACCATATAATGTATTACTATGTAATGTATTACCATGCAATGTATTACTATGCAGTGTATTAGTATAAAATGTATTACCTTGTAATGTATTAGTACCAATGTATTACTATGTAATGTAGCAGTATGTAATGTATTTGTAGTAATGTATTATAATGTAATGTATTAGTATGTAATGTATTAGTATGATATGTCTTATTAAGTAATGTATTACTATGTAATGTATTAGTATGTAATGCATTAGTATGTCATGTATTACTAAGTAATGTATTAGAATGTAATGTATTAGAATGTAATGTATCAGTATGTAAGGTATTAGTAGTAATATATTAGTATTTAATGTATTAGTTAGTAATGTATTACTATGTAATGAATTAGTATGTAATGTATTAGTATGTAATGTATTACTATGCTATGTACTACTAGTAATACGTTAGTATGTAATGTAGTACTATATAATATATTAGTTGTAATGTATTAGCATGTAATGTATTAGCATGTAATCATTAGTATGTAATGTATTAGTATGTAATGTAGTACTATATAATGTATAACCATATAATGTATTACTATGTAATGTATTAATATGTAATGCATTAATATGTAATGTATTAGTAGTAATGTATTACTATGTAATGCATTAGTGGTAATATATTACTATGTAATGTATTCTTATGTAATGTAATAGTATATAATGTATTACCATTTATTGTATTACTATGTAATGTATTACTATGCAATGTATTAGTATGTAATGTATTATTATGTAACATATTATTATATAATGTATTAGTTGTGTTGTATTAGTATGTAATATATTACTATAAAATGTATTAGTTGAATTGTATTAGAAGTAATGTATTAGTATGTAATGAATTAGTATGAAATGTATTACAATGTGATGTATTAGTAGTAATATGTTAGTGTATAATGTATTAGTATGTAATGTATTAGATTTGAATGTATTAGTAAGTAATGTGTTATTAAGAAATGTATTAGTATGTACTGTATTAGTATTCAATTATTAGTAATTAATGTGTTAGTAAGTAATGTATTACTATATAATGTATTTGTATGTGCTGTATTAGCAAGTAATGTATTAGTATGTAATTTATTAGTATTTAATGTATTAGTAAGTATTGTTTTAGTATTTAATGTATTAGTATGTAATGTATTACTATATAATGTATTTGTATGGAATGTATTAATATGTAATGTATTAGTATGTAATGTGTTAGTAATAATGTATTAGTATGTAATGTATTAGCAACTAATGTATTACTATATAATGTATTAGTAGTAATGTATTAGTATGTAATGTATTGGTATGTAATGTATTAGTAGTAATGTATTACTAGTAATGTATTAGTATGTAATGTATTAGTAATTAATGTTTTACTATGCAATGTATTACTATGTAATGTATTAGTATTAATGTATTAGTATTAATCTATTAGTATTTAATGTATTAGTATGCAATGCATTAGTATGTAATGTATTAGATTTGAATGTATTAGTAAGGAATGTGTTATTAAGAAATGTTTTAGAATGTACTGTATTAGTATTCAATGTATTAGTAATTAATGTGTTAGTAAGTAGTGTATTACTATATAGTGTATTTGTATGTGATGTATTAGCATGTAATGTATTAGTATGTCATTTATATTTTGAAAGAACTTGCATGTCATTTATACACATATATACTTTAGGAAGACTATTTGGTTGAAATGTTGTGTGTTTGTCTTCCAATTTGTTACTTAGGGAGAACTTGTTAAATCCTCACCTATTCCGCTGTAACAATGAGTGATCATGTTTCTCACTAATATTATACTATTGCAAACCAGAAGCGATAAGTGCTGCCGCTGTTTTTCAGCAGAAACTTTTCTGGTTCTGCTTTTTTTCTTTCTCTCTCTCTGCGCTTACACCTCTTTGATTGAACAAACTGCCATGACTCATTTTTTACATATCAGTCAAGCCCAGTTGTCCCGGCCTTCATTAGGATTTTGACAATTGTTCACCATCTCAGCTAATCTGCCAGGTAGCATTAATAACAGGAAGTGTGTGTGTGTTTGAGTATTATCAGCCGGACCAGCTGGGCTCTGCGGAAGCTGAGAGAGACAGATGTAAAATAAAGAGTGTCAGCATAAAGCCTGTGAGGTGCTAATCCCAAACTAGCAGTCAGGAAACTACATGAGACGTTTTAATGATGCCCTTATTACATCCGCCACGCAGAGGCAGTTATTCTTCATGTGCTTTTATTCATACAAACCCAAACAATCTAATCCTGCTCAGGATGCGGTCTGTCTGTCTGGTGGGTAGAGTGTCTGGGATGTGGGGGGTCTGTCTGGTGGGTAGAGAGTCTGGGATGTTGTGGGGGGGTCTGTCTGGTGGGTAGAGAGTCTGGGTTGTGGGGGTGTCTGTCTGGTGGGTAGAGTGTCTGGGATGTGGGGGGTCTGTCTGGTGGGTAGAGTGTCTGGGATGTGGGGGTGTCTGTCTGGTGGGTAGAGTGTCTGGGATGTGAGGGGGGTCTGTCTGGTGGGTAGAGAGTCTGGGTTGTGGGGGTGTCTGTCTGGTGGGTAGAGTGTCTGGGTTGTGGGGGGGTCTGTCTGGTGGGTAGAGTGTCTGGGATGTTGTGGGTCTGTCTGGTGGGTAGAGTGTCTGGGTTGTTGGGGGGGTCTGTCTGGTGGGTAGAGTGTCTGGGTTGTGGGGGGGTCTGTCTGGTGGGTAGAGTGTCTGGGATGTGGGGGGGTCTGTCTGGTGGGTAGAGAGTCTGGGTTGTGGGGGTGTCTGTCTGGTGGGTAGAGTGTCTGGGTTGTGGGGGGGTCTGTCTGGTGGGTAGAGTGTCTGGGATGTGGGGGGGTCTGTCTGGTGGGTAGAGTGTCTGGGATGTGGGGGGGTCTGTCTGGTGGGTAGAATGTCTGGGATGTGGTCCATCTGTCTGGTGGGTAGAGTGTCTGGGATGTGGTCTGTCTGTCTGGTGGGTAGAGTGTCTGGGATGGGGCGGGTCTGTCTGGTGGGTAGAGTGTCTGGGATGGGGCGGGTCTGTCTGGTGGGTAGAGTGTCTGGGATGGGGCAGGTCTGTCTGGTGGGTAGAGTGTCTGGGATGTGGGGGGGGGCGGGTCTGTCTGGTGGGTAGAGAGTCTGGGATGTTCTATAGCCGCCCGCCACCGTGACACAGAGCATCTCAAATCCCTCCGATCATATTTTAGTCAGTCTGATGCAACTCCTGACTGGAATAGAAACGGCCTGCGTGTCTGTGTGTCTGTGTGTCTGTGTGTCTGTGTGTCTGAGTATCTGTGTGTCTGTGTGTCTGTGTGTCTGTGTGTCTGTGTGTCTGAGTGTCTGTGTGTCTGTGTGTCTGTGTGTCTGCGTGTCTGTGTGTCTGTGTGTCATATTCATTTATGTTGTCTGGTCTCTGGATGTGATGTCATGAGACTGTCTGTGATGTGGAACTTGTCTCACAGGATCACACAACCGCAGCAGGAGATTACAATCTCAAAGCAGACCATTATCTACCAACAGCCATTCTGTAATCATGTTGCCGGTGTGCGTTGTGCAGTTTGTTTACATGTGCAGTCCAATATATGTGGCTCTCTGATGAGTCGAGGAAGGTTTGTGTGTGTGTGTGTGTGTGTGTGTGTGTGTGTGTGTGTGTGTGTGTGTGTGTGTGTGTGTGTGTGTGTGTGTGTGTGTGTGTGTGTGTGTGTGTGTGTGTGTGTGTGTGTGTGTGTGTGTGTGTCTTTGTGTCTGTCTCTGTGTCTTGTCTTTGTCTCTGTGGCGAGGAGGGATTCACTCGACCGACAGCCAGAAAGGCAGACATAAATGAAGCCATTTTTTTCCAAAGATAATTAGCTTCCTGACTGATGAAAGTGTTGAGTTGAATGTGTTGAGTTGATGCTGGTTACCAAAGCAAATACACCACCATCAGACACTGTAGATAAGGACCAATGGATGTATATGGAGGAGTCAATGGTGTCTTGTTTGATGAGCTTACAATGAAAGACGAATCCCCACCACTAAAAAAGTAGCATAATGGACCTGTTGTACTATAACATCCCCCATACTATTTAAGACATGTTTTAATCCACTCTAGATCAATAACATTATTATCCAGTAGTGCTAATTCCTGCTGAAAGAATCTGGCAGGTAAAGGGTTAAACATTCTGGCAGGTAAAGGGTTAAACAATATGGCAGGTAAATGGTTAAATAGTCTGGCAGGTAAGGGGTTAAACAATCTGGCAGATAAAGGGTTAAACAATATGGCAGGTAAAAGGTTAAAAAAATATGTCTGGAAAAGATTAACAATCTTGCAGGAAAAGGGTTAAACAATCTGCCATTTATAAGGTTAAACAATCTGGCAGGTAAAAGATGAAACAATCTGGCAGGAAAAGGGTTAAGCAATTTATTAGATAAAAGGTTGAATGTACCAAGTACTAAGTGAGTCAGCAGTTTAAGCTGCATCTAATGTCAACAGAAACTCGTGTTCCTGAGTATTAGTCTGCTGATCCTGTTAGGCCACTTCTACCCTGGCCAAAGGGTTACAACTAGTTAGTAGGCCACTTCTACCCTGGCCAAAGGGTTACAACTAGTTAGTAGGCCACTTCTACCCTGGCCAAAGGGTTACAACTAGTTAGTAGGCCACTTCTACCCTGGCCAAAGGGTTACAACTAGTTAGTAGGCCACTTCTACCCTGGCCAAAGGGTTACAGCTAGTTAGTAGGCCTCTTCTACCCTTGCCAAAGGGGTACAGCTAGTTAGTAGGCCTCTTCTACCCTGGCCAAAGGGTTACAACTAGTTAGTAGGCCACTTCTACCCTGGCCAAAGGGTTACAGCTAGTTAGTAGGCCACTTCTACCCTGGCCAAAGGGTTACAACTAGTTAGTAGGCCTCTTCTACCCTGGCCAAAGGGTTACACCTAGTTAGTAGGCCTCTTCCACCCTGGCCAAAGGGTTACAACTAGTCATTATGCCTCTTCTACCCTGGCAAAAAGGTTACAGCTAGTTAGTAAGCCTCTTCCACCCTGGCCAAAGGGCTACAACTAGTTAGTAGGCCTCTTCCACCCTGGCCAAAGGGCTACAACTAGTCATTATGCCTCTTCCACCCTGGCCAAAGGGTTACAACTCGTTAGTAGGCCTCTTCCACCCTGGCCAAACTGTTACAGCTAGTTAGTAAGCCTCTTCCACCCTGGCCAAAGGGTTACAGCTAGTTAGTAGGCCTCTTCCACCCTGGCCAAAGGGTTACAGCTAGTTAGTAGGCCACTTTTACCCTGACTAAAGAGTTACAGCTAGTTTGTAGGCCTCTTCCACCCTGGCCAAAGGGTTACAACTAGTTAGTAGGCCTCTTCCACCCTGGCCAAACTGTTACAGCTAGTTAGTAAGCCTCTTCCACCCTGGCCAAAGGCTTACAGCTAGTTAGTAGGCCTCTTCTACCCTGGCCAAAGGGTTACAGCTAGTTAGTAGGCCTCTTCCACCCTGGCCAAAGGGTTACAACTAGTTAGTAGGCCTCTTCCACCCTGGCCAAACTGTTACAGCTAGTTAGTAAGCCTCTTCCACCCTGGCCAAAGGCTTACAGCTAGTTAGTAGGCCTCTTGCACCCTGGCCAAAGGCTTACAGCTAGTTAGTAGGCCTCTTGCACCCTGGCCAAAGGGTTACAGCTAGTTAGTAGGCCTCTTGCACCCTGGCCAAAGGGTTACAGCTAGTTAGTAGGCCTCTTGCACCCTGGCCAAAGGGTTACAACTAGTTAGTAGGCCTCTTGCACCCTGGCCAAAGGGTTACAACTAGTTAGTAGGCCTCTTGCACCCTGGCCAAAGTGTTACAGCTAGTTAGTAGGCCTCTTGCACCCTGGCCAAAGGCTTACAACTAGTTAGTAGGCCTCTTGCACCCTGGCCAAAGGCTTACAGCTAGTTAGTAGGCCTCTTGCACCCTGGCCAAAGGGTTACAACTAGTTAGTAGGCCTCTTCCACCCTGGCCAAAGGCTTACAGCAAGTTAGTAGGCCTCTTGCACCCTGGCCAAAGGGTTACAACTAGTTAGTAGGCCTCTTCCACCCTGGCCAAAGGCTTACAGCTAGTTAGTAGACCTCTTGCACCCTGGCCAAAGGGTTACAACTAGTTAGTAGGCCTCTTCCACCCTGGCCAAAGGCTTACAGCTAGTTAGTAGGCCTCTTGCACCCTGGCCAAAGGGTTACAACTAGTTAGTAGGCCTCTTCCACCCTGGCCAAAGGGTTACAACTAGTTAGTTCAACAGCAATCACAACTTTAGTAACCAGTTATACAGATGTAAGTTATTTACCTGTATTCCACATAATGATATGTGACAAAAGTTAACGAAGGACCGCAGAAGCTGATCAAGTCTGTCCCATACCCCTCCATCAACCGGCATTAAATACCTGGCCTTATTGGAACCTGATCAAGTCTGTCCCATACCCCTCCATCAACCTGCATTAAATACCTGGCCTTATAGGAACCTGTTCAAGTCTGTCCCATACCCCCCCATCAACCTGCATTAAATACCTGGCCTTATAGGAACCTGTTCAAGTCTGTCCCATACCCCTCCATCAACCTGCATTAAATACCTGGCCTTATAGGAACCTGATCAAGTCTGTCCCATACCCCTCCATCAACCTGCATTAAATACCTGGCCTTATAGGAACCTGATCAAGTCTGTCCCATACCCCCCCATCAACCTGCATTAAATACCTGGCCTTATAGGAACCTGATCAAGTCTGTCCCATACCCCCCCATCAACCTGCATTAAATACCTGGCCTTATAGGAACCTGATCAAGTCTGTCCCATACCCCCCCATCAACCTGCATGAAATACCTGGCCTTATAGGAACCAGAGCTAAAGGAAATGGCTTGTGTTTACCCTTCCTTGGAGTGTTAGGCCTCAGTCTACATGCAACAGTGCATGCTGGTCCTAGAGGCAGCTCACCTTGGCTGGTCCTAGAGGCAGTACACCCCAGCTGGTCCTAGAGGCAGTACACCCTGGCTGTTCCTAGAGGCAGTACACCATGGCTGGTCCTA
The DNA here is from genome assembly GCF_016432855.1 of Salvelinus namaycush. Lineage (NCBI taxonomy): Eukaryota > Metazoa > Chordata > Actinopteri > Salmoniformes > Salmonidae > Salvelinus > Salvelinus namaycush. The sequence continues at coordinate 42,818,119 of NC_052319.1, read as the reverse complement.
GAGGCAGTACACCCTGGCTGGTCCTAGAGGCAGTACACCATGGCTCATCTAAAACCCACATACTCTCCGCCCCACATACCCCCTGCCACTGATGTGCCTTCACTCCTGTTAGACTTATAATGTTCCTAACCTTAACGCGAGGTTGTAGAGAGCTTTACCTCCCACCCCCTCAAATTCCCCCAGGCTCGGAGTGTTAAAATCTAACAAGTCCTCCAGACCCCCTTGCCAGTCTCCAGTCTCTGCCGTCACCTGCAGTGGCGGAAACATTGGTGGCCCCTCTCCCTTTGGCCTCTCAACACCCCCCTTACCTGCTCAGCACAGTGCCTCCTGGACCTCCTCCAGGAATCTCTCAACAGTCTAAGAGACGTTATTCCTGTTTGTTGCGCCAAGACCTCCGGGGTTTTCCACCCCTCCTCTCCCGCAGTCCAGGTCACCTAGCCTTCGTAAACCCCCTGCCATCAGTTGCCTCTGCAGGGTGGCAGACTGAACCGATCTCAAGGGATGGCTGGGTTGTGGAAAATAGGCTCCTCCCACACCCACTGCCCAGGCTCCACACCCCCTTCTCGTATGGGCCTTAGCAGCTGCCAGGCCCTCAGCACCGCAGAGTAAAACTCTGAGAGACCTGCTGTACTCAGCCTCTCCGCTTCATGAGGACAGCTGCCGGTCCAACCCTAATCCACCAGCTCTCCTCAGCAGTGCGCAGTGCTGGTTCCCTCCAGCCAACATCGGTATGATACAGCAGTCTCTGTACCGCCTTTAGCCGGAAAGCAGCCATCCTGCTCTCCAGTTCCACCAGGCCCTGTCCTCCTTCGTGGACGGTCATGTACAACACTGCTGCCTTCAGCCAGTGATGTCCCGACCAAAAGAAATCCACCAGCTTGCGTTGCAGGTCTGCAAGCAGACCGGCGGGGGGGTTGAGGACAGCCAGTTTATGCCACAAGGAAGATGCCACCAGGTTGTTAATTATCAGCACCCTCCCTCTATATGACACTTGGGATAGGAGCCACCTCCACCTGGCCAGTCTTGACACCACTGCCTGTGACAGCCCCTCCCAGTTCTTCCTGACCCACCTCTCCGCCCAGGTACACCCCCAACACTTTAAGCCCTTCACAACCCCACTGCAAACCCCCTGGAAGCAGAGGAGGAGCCCTATCCCCCCATGCCCACATAACAGAGCTTTGCTCTTTCCCCAGTTTACCTTAGCTGATGAAGCTCCCTCGTACACCTTCAGACTGGTCTCTAGTCCTGCATATCTTGCCCATCCCTGACCATCACAGAAACATCATCTGCGTATGCTGAGACTGCTATTCCTGTCACCAACACCATGCCTGTCCAGCACACTCCCTGCAGTCTCCTGCGTAGCAGTCCTAAAAAAGGCTCAATGGCTAGTGTTATAGCTGCCCAGATAGAGGGCATCCTTGTCTAATGCCCCCTCTCACCCAGACTGGCCTACTGAGCCCCCCTCCCACCTTGACCATACATGACGCCCCAGCATACAACATCTTCACACAGGTCAAAAACCTTTCCCCAAATCCCAAAACAGACATGACATTAAACAGATATCCAAGCTCTATCAAAGCCTTCTCTTGCTCTAAAGAGACCAGTTTAAAGATCACATTACAAACTCTCGACAACTCCAACACGTCCCTAATCAAGAACAAGTTGTCCGTGATTGAGCGTCCCGGTACACAATATGTCTGGTCCTTGTGTATTATAGAGTCCAGATGGGACTTCAGTCTGTTAGAGAGGACCTTGGCAAAAATCTTGTAGTCCGCACAGAGTAATGCCACAGGCCTCCAGTTCTTAAGTTCACACAAGTCCCCTTTTTTGGGCAGGAGAGTCAGAGCCGCCCGACGGCAGCTCATCGGCAACTCTCCTACCCCGATGCATTCACGCAAGACGCAAAAGAAATCCTGTCCAATTATTCCCCAGAATTTTTTGTAAAACTCCACTGGGAGTCCATCGACCCCCGGTGCACGACCGGGGGACATCTGGGTTACGGCTCTGCAGTTCATGTGACAACAGGAATGTCCATTTCATCCCTCTGTGCCCGAGAGAGCTAGGGGATCCTGCGAACAAGACCTGAGCACACATAGGATCACACATTTCTGCCCTATACAATTCAGTATAAAACTCCACAGTCCGCTCCCGCATCTCCCCCACCACAGAGGTCACCCGCCCATCAGACAGCCGTAGACAATGCATACCCTTGGCTTCACTGCTCTGTCTTTCCAAACCAAAGAAGAAGGAGCTGGGAGCATCCTCCCTTGAGCATGGAGAACCTAGCTCTTACAAGTGCTCCCTTTGCTTTAACCTGGAAAAAACTGCCCAGGTCCCTACGTAATTCGCTAAATTAGCCTGGAGGCCTACATTGCCTTGCCCCACCATCTCTACCTCCATCTCACTAATACACCGCTCTAGTTCCCCCAATACTCTCTAGCCTCTGATGATGAGAGAGCTGTGTACTGTTGACAGAAAAGCCGAATCTGCACTTTCCCCACATCCCACCATTGACTCAGAGACTCATACTCTCTCTTTCGCTGCCCCCACCTTTCCCAAAGGTCTGGAAAACTGAGCAAAAAGTGGCATCTTGTAGAGCTTTACTTGAACTTCCATAAGATGCCTGCCGGGGCCCTGGTGAAATAGACAGCCGAGCCATGGTTATGTGATGGTCCGAAAAACCCACTGGGAGAATGGTAGCGCCCAGCAGCCTATTGCTCTGATTCCTAGATATGTAAAAACGATCAAGTCGGGCTGCACTCACCCTAGCCCCAAAAACCTTCACCCATGTATACTGTCTTGTGTTTGGATGTTTAGTTCTCCAAACATCCACTAGGTCAAACTGATTAATGATGTCCCCTAACACTCCACTGACGCTGAATGAGGCTCTTCCCCATTTCTGTCTTTTGTAAAATCCATTGTACAGTTCCAGTCCCCTCCGATCACCAGCGTCTCCTCAGGCGCTACTTGTGAGAGTTCCTGTCTAAGACTCCCAAATAGAACCCCTCTTTCTCTCCCTGTGTTAGGCGCATACACATTTATAAAACAAAACCCATGCTGTTAATTTCTGCTTTAACAACAAGCAACCTACCCTTACACACTTCCTTTGAGGAGCAAATTTTTACTGACAGACCCGGTGCAAAAAGGACTGCCACCCCTGCACTAAGATTTGTCCCATGGCTCAACACACTTGCCCCTTTCCACCAGAGCCCCCAATCAACTTCATTCACCA
>NC_052319.1:42800098-42814787 GCF_016432855.1 Salvelinus namaycush | reverse complement strand
TCACTACTCACTACTCCTGAAAACACTTACTCCCTCAGCACCGTATCACTAATCCTGAAACACTACCCTCAGCACCGTATCACTACTCCTGAAACACTACTCCCTCAGCACCGTATCACTACTCCTGAAACACTACTCCCTCAGCACCGTATCACACTACCCCCCCAGCACCGTATCACTACTCCTGAAACACTACCCCCTCAGCACCGTATCACTACTCCTGAAACACTACTCCCTCAGCACCGTATCACTACTCCTGAAACACTACTCCTCAGCACCGTATCCACTACTCCTGAAAACACTACTCCTCAGCACCGTATCACTACTCCTGAAACACTACTCCCTCAGCACCGTATCACTACTCCTGAAACACTACTCCCTACGCACCCGACTATCCCACTACTCCCTCAGCACCGTATCACTACTCCTGAAACAACTACTCCTCAGCACCGTATCACTACTCCTGAAACACTACCCCCTCAGCAACAGTATCACTACTCCTGAAACACTATCCCCCTCAGCACCCGTATCACTACTCCTGAAACACTACCCCCTCAGCACCGTATCACTACTCCTGAAACACTACTCCCTCAGCACCGTATCACTACTCCCTCAGCACCGTATCACTACTCGAAACACTACTCCCTCAGCACCGTACATATCACTCTCCTGAAACATACCCCCTCAGCACCGTATCACTACTCCTGAAAATACACTCCTCAGCACCGTATCAATACTCCTGACAACACTACCCCTCAGCACCGTATCACTACTCCTGAAACACTACCCCCTCAGCACCGTATCACTACTCCTGAAACACTACTCCCTCAGCACCGTATCACTACTCCCTCAGCACCGTATCACTACTCCTGAAACACTACTCCCTCAGCACCGTATCACTACTCCTGAAACACTACCCCCTCAGCACCGTATCACTACTCCTGAAACACTACTCCTCAGCACCGTATCACTACTCCTGAAACACATATTCCTCAGCACCGTATCACTACTCCTGAAACACTACTCCCTCAGCACCGTATCACTACTCCCTCAGCACCGTATCACTACTCCTGAAACACTACTCCCTCAGCACCGTATCACTACTCCTGAAACACTACCCCCTCAGCACCGTATCACTACTCCTGAAACACTACCCCCTCAGCACCGTATCACCTACTCTGAAAACACTACCCCCTCAGCACCGTATCAATACTCCTGAAACACTACTCCCTCAGCACCGCTATACTACCCCCTCAGCACCTATCACTACTCCTGAAACACTACTCCCTCAGCACCGTATCACTACTCCTGAAACACTACCCCTCAGCACACGTATCACTACTCCTGAAATACTACTCCCTCAGCACCGTATCAATACTCCTGACACACTACCCCTCAGCACGTATCACTACTCCTGAAACACTAACCCCTCAGCACCGTATCACTACTCCTGAAACACTACTCCCTCAGCACCGTATCACTACTCTGAAACACTACTCCCTCAGCACCGTATCACTACTCCTGAAACACTACTCCTCAGCACCGTATCACTACTCCTGAAACACTACTCCCTCAGCACCGTATCACTACCCTGAAACACTACTCCCTCAGCACCGTATCATACCCTGAAACACTACACCCTCAGCACCGTATCAATACTCCTGAAACACTACCCCTCAGCACCGTATCACTACCCTGAAACACTTCTCCTCAGCACCGTATCACTACTCCTGAAACACTACTCCCTCAGCACGTATCACTACTCCCTCAGCACCGTATCACTACTCCTGAAACACTACCCCCTCAGCACCGTATCACTACTCCTGAAACACTACCCCCTCAGCACCGTATCACTACTCCTGAAACACTACTCCCTCAGCACCGTATCACTACTCCCTCAGCACCGTATCACTACTTCTGAAACACTACCCCCTCAGCACCGTATCACTACTCCTGAAACACTACTCCCTCAGCACCGTATCACTACTCCTGAAACACTACTCCCTCAGCACCGTATCACTACTCCTGAAACACTACTCCCTCAGCACCGTATCACTACTCCTGAAACACTACTCCCTCAGCACCGTATCACTACCCCCTCAGCACCGTATCACTACTCCTGAAACACTTCCCCCTCAGCACCGTATCACTACTCCTGAAACACTACTCCCTCAGCACCGTATCACTACTCCTGAAACACTACTCCCTCAGCACCGTATCACTACTCCTGAAACACTACTCCCTCAGCACCGTATCACTACTCCTGAAACACACTACTCCCTCAGCACCGTATCACTACTCCTGAAACACTACTCCCTCAGCACCGTATCACTACTCCTGAAACACTACTCCCTCAGCACCGTATCACTACTCCCTCAGCACCGTATCACTACTCCTGAAACACTACTCCCTCAGCACCGTATCACTACTCCTGAAACACTACCCCATCAGCACCGTATCACTACTCCTGAAACACTACCCCTCAGCACGTATCACTACTCCTGAAAACTACCCCTCAGCACCGTATCACTACTCCTGAAACACTACTCCCTCAGCACCGTATCACTACCCCCTCAGCACCGTATCACTACTCCTGAAACACTACTCCCTCAGCACCGTATCACTACTCCTGAAACACTACCCCCTCAGCACCGTATCACTACTCCTGAAATACTACTCCCTCAGCACCGTATCAATACTCCTGACACACTACCCCCTCAGCACCGTATCACTACTCCTGAAACACTACCCCCTCAGCACCGTATCACTACTCGAAACACTACTCCCTCAGCACCGTATCACTACTCCTGAAACACTACTCCCTCAGCACCGTATCACTACTCCTGAAACACTACTCCCTCAGCACCGTATCACTACTCCTGAAACACTACTCCCTCAGCACCGTATCACTACCCCTGAAACACTACTCCCTCAGCACCGTATCACTACTCCTGAAACACTACCCCCTCAGCACCGTATCACTACTCCTGAAACACTACCCCTCAGCACGTATCACTACTCTGAAACACTTCTCCCCAGACCGTATCACTACTCCGAAACAATACTCCCTCAGCACCGTATCACACTACCCCCTCAGCACCGTATCACTACTCTGAAACAATTCCCCTCAGCACCGTATCACTACTCCTGAAACACTACTCCCTCAGCACCGTATCACTACTCCTGAAACACTACTCCCTCAGCACCGTATCACTACTCCTGAAACACTACTCCTCAGCACGTATCACTACTCCTGAAACACTACTCCCTCAGCACCGTATCATACTCCTGAAACACTACTCCCCAGCACCGTATCACTACTCTGAAACACTACTCCCTCAGCACCGTATCACTACTCCCTCAGCACCGTATCACTACTCCTGAAACACTACTCCCTCAGCACCGTATCACTACTCCTGAAACACTACCCCCTCAGCACCGTATCACTACTCCTGAAACACTACCCCTCAGCACCGTATCACTACTCCTGAAACACTACCCCTCAGCACCGTATCACTACTCTGAACACTACTCCTCAGACCGTATCACTACCTCAGCACCGTATCACTACTCCTGAAACACTACTCCTCAGCACCGTATCACTACTCCTGAAACACTCCCCTCAGCACCGTATCACTACTCCTGAAATACTACTCCCTCAGCACCGTATCAATACTCCTGACACACTACCCCCTCAGCACCGTATCACTACTCCTGAAACACTACCCCCTCAGCACCGTATCACTACTCCTGAAACACTACCCCCTCAGCACCGTATCACTACTCCTGAAACACTACTCCCTCAGCACCGTATCACTACTCCTGAAACACTACTCCCTCAGCACCGTATCACTACTCCTGAAACACTACCCTCTCAGCACCGTATCACTACTCCTGAAACACTACTCCCTCAGCACCGTATCACTACTCCTGAAACACTACCCCCTCAGCACCGTATCACTACTCCTGAAACACTACCCCCTCAGCACCGTATCACTACTCCTGAAACACTTCTCCCTCAGCACCGTATCACTACTCCTGAAACACTACTCCCTCAGCACCGTATCACTACTCCCTCAGCACCGTATCACTACTCCTGAAACACTACCCCCTCAGCACCGTATCAACTCTTGAAACATACCCCCTCAGCACCGTATCACTACCCCCTCAGCACCGTATCACTGCTCCTGAAACACTACTCCCTCAGCACCGTATCATAATCCTGACACACTACCCCCTCAGCACCGTTTCAATACTCCTGAACACTACCCCCTCAGCACCGTATCACTACTCCTGAAAACTACCCCTCAGCACCGATACTACTCCTGAAATACTACCCCCTCAGCACCGTATCACTACTCCTGAAACACTACTCCCTCAGCACCGTATCACTACCCCTCAGCACCGTATCACTACTCTGAAACACTACTCCCTCAGCACCGTATCTACTCCGAAACACTACCCCCTCAGCACGTATCACTACTCCTGAAACACTACTCCCTCAGCACCGTATCAATACTCCTGACACACTACCCCCTCAGCACCGTATCACTACTCCTGAAACACTACCCCCTCAGCACCGTATCACTACTCCTGAAACACTACTCCCTCAGCACCGTATCACTACTCCTGAAACACTACTCCCTCAGCACCGTATCACTACTCCTGAAACACTACTCCCTCAGCACCGTATCACTACTCCTGAAACACTACCCCCTCAGCACCGTATCACTACTCCTGAAAACACTACCCCCTCAGCACCGTATCACTACTCCTGAAACACTACCTTCTCAGCACCGTATCACTACTCCTGAAACACTACTCCCTCAGCACCGTATCACTACTCCCTCAGCACCGTATCACTACTCCTGAAACACTACCCCCTCAGCACCGTATCACTACTCCTGAAACACTACCCCTCAGCACCGTATCACTACTCCCTCAGCACCGTATCACTGCTCCTGAAACACTACTCCCTCAGCACCGTATCACTACTCCTGACACACTACCCCCTCAGCACCGTATCACTACTCCTGAAACACTTCCCCCTCAGCACCGTATCACTACTCCTGACACACTACCCCCTCAGCACCGTATCACTGCTCCTGAAACACTACTCCCTCAGCACCGTATCACTACTCCTGACACACTACCCCCTCAGCACCGTATCACTACTCCTGAAACACTACTACTACTAGAGTAGGGTAGGGTAGAGTAGGGTAGGGTAGGGTAGAGTAGGGTAGGGTAGGTTGGAGTAGTGTAGGGTAGGGTCGAGTAGGGTTGGGTAGGGTAGAGTAGGGTAGGGTGGAAGGTATAGTAAGGTATGGTATGGAATGGTGGGTATCGTGCAGGGTGTGTGTGTGTGTGTGTGTGTGTGTGTGTGTGTGTGTGTGTGTGTGTGTGTGTGTGTGTGTGTGTGTGTGTGTGTGTGTGTGTGTGTGTGTGTGTGTGTGTGTGTGTGAGTGCATATGTCTCAGTGTGCGCTGGGAACGGAGCGCAGAATGTCACCAAAGAAAACACCTGGGTGAAATAAGAGGCCATAGAGAGATAAGCATAACAGGACAGACCAATAGCAGGGCTCCTCGTCCTTCCACTAATTAATGTCCTGAGGGAGGGATTATGGGAGTGGAAAAGGTCAATTGGCCTGGTTGACCCTGTAACTGAGAGATGGATAACAGGGAGGATAATGGGCCTCTAGGGCCAGCCAGGGTGTACTGCCTCTAGGTACAGCCAGGGTGTACTGCCTCTAGGTACAGCCAGGGTGTACTGCCTCTAGGACCAGCCAGGGTGTGCTGCCTCTAGGACCAGCTAGGGCGTACTGCCTCTAGGACCAGCCAGGGTGTACTGCCTCTAGGACCAGCCAGGGTGTACTGCCTCTAGGAACAGCCAGGGTGTACTGCCTCTAGGACCAGCCAGGGTGTACTGCCTCTAGGACCAGCCAGGGTGTACTGCCTCTAGGTACAGCCTGGGGGTGTACTGCCTCTAGGACCAGCCAGGGTGTACTGCCTCTAGGACCAGCCAGGGTGTACTGCCTCTAGGACCAGCAGGGTGTACTGCCTCTAGGACCAGCCAGGGTTGTACTGCCTCTAGGACCAGCCAGGGTGTACTGCCTCTAGGACCAGCCAGGGTGTACTGCCTCTAGGACCAGCCAGGGTGTACTGCCTCTAGGACCGCCAGGGTGTACTGCCTCTAGGACCAGCCAGGGTGTACTGCCTCTAGGACCAGCCAGGGTGTACTGCCTCTAGGACCAGCCAGGGTGTACTGCCTCTAGGACCAGCCAGGGTGTACTGCCTCTAGGACCAGCCAGGGTGTACTGCCTCTAGGACCAGCCAGGGTGTACTGCCTCTAGGACCAGCCAGGGTGTACTGCCTCTAGGACCAGCCAGGTGGTTTGTACCGCCTTTCTAGGACCAGCCAGGTGTGGCTGCCTCTAGGACCAGAGGGCGCTCTACAAACCCCCAGTACCAAAGAGGTCAGGGGACCTCCAGTGGAGGGTTCTTCATGGAGCCCTGGCCACTAACAGCTGGTTGGCACGTGTTGATCCGGGAATTGGGCAGGGGTGTCCTTTCTGTCAAATGAATGAAACTGTGATTCATGTGTTTTCTGTGTGCACCAGGTTAATGCCATTAATGTCTCTGTTGGAATGTCTGTGTGAGAGGTTGGGGGTGGTTTTTGCTGTTGGGATGTTTATAATGGGATACAGGTATTCGAGTAAGGAGAAAGAAAAATGTGTTTTGTTGAATTTTCTGTTTGCTCAGGCAAAATTAGCTATTTGGCTAACAAGGAGAAACAGGGTCAAAGGTGGGGGGATAACAGACCCTTTACTATTGTTTAATGGGATGGTCTCTGCGCGCCTTAGGGTTGAGTTTGAGTTCTATAAACTGATCAAATGTGTGGAGATGTTTGAGGAGATATGGTGTGTTGGGGGGGCTGTCTGTATTGCTGGGGAAGATGTTTTGGATATACGGTTGTAGGAGAGGGTATTGTTTTTGTGTATGGTGATGTTGGTTTGTATCATGTGGTAGATGGAAAGGTGAGTATGGTACATGTATGCAGTACAGGATATATTTTTGTTTTTTTATTTTTAGGGGGGGGTGAGTGTTAAATGAAATGAAAATGTTTCAATAAAGAAAGACAAAAAGTCAAAAAAAGTCTCTCTCTCTCTCTCTCTCTCTGAGGACCTGAGCCCTAGGACCATGCCTCAGGACTACCTGGCCTGATGACTCCTTGCTGTCCCCAGTCCACCTGGCCGTGCTGCTGCTCCAGTTTCAACTGTTCTGCCAGCGGCTATGGAACCCTGACCTGTTCACCGGACGTGCTACCTGTCCCAGACCTGCTGTTTTCAACTCTTTAGAGACAGCAGGAGCGGTAGAGATACTCTCAATAATCAACTATGAAAAGCCAACTGACATTTACTCCTGAGGTGCTGACCTGTTGCGCCCTCGACAACCACTGTGATTATTATTATTTGACCCTGCTGGTCATCTATGAACATTTGAACATCTTGGCCATGTCCTGTTATAATCTCCACCCGGCACAGCCAGAAGAGGACTGGCCACCCCTCATAGCCTGGTTCCTCTCTAGGTTTCTTCCTAGGTTTTGGCATTTCTAAGGAGTTTTTCCTAGCCACCGTGCTTCTACACCTGCATTGCTTGCTGTTTGGGGTTTTAGGCTGGGTTTCTGTACAGCACTTTGAGATATCAGCTGATGTAAGATTTGATGTGATTTGATGTGGTGGGAGAGTGAGTGGGTTTTCAGCCTGTGTCTGGCTGGGTCTGGGCAGACCGTGACAGGGTGGATGGTGGGTACCGGAGCTGAGGGATTCCCCTGCCCTGGCCATGCCTGTAGAGTACCTCTGTCTAGCTGGCGCCATGCCACCCACAGCCTGGGCCACTGGGGCTGCATGGAGATATACAGGCAGGAGGAGAGGGCAGGAGAGTAGATGGGGGAGGGAAGGCGGGTGGTAATCACATTAAAAAAATAACCACAGCCAAAGAAAGACAGGAAGAGTAAGTAACCATGGAAACCCACAACCAAAGCTCAGACCAGAGATACATTTTTCTTTATTCTCTCCTCCCTCCTCTCTCCCTCCTCTCTCCTTCCTCCTCTCTCTTCTCTCCTTCCTCCTCTCTCCTTCCTCCTCTCTCCTTCTTCCTCTCTCTTCTCTCCTTCCTCCTCTCTCCTTCCTCCTCTCTCTTCTCTCCTTCCTCCTCTCTCCTTCCCCCTCTCTCCTTCCTCCTCTCTCCTTCCTCCTCTCTCCTTCCTGCTCTCTCCTTCCCCCTCTCTCCTTCCTCCTCTCTCCTTCCCCCTCTCTCCTTCCTCCTCCCTCCTCTCTCCTTCCTCCTCTCTCTTCTCTCCTTCCTCCTCTCTCCTTCCCCCTCTCTCCTTCCTCCTCTCTCCTTCCTCCTCTCTCCTTCCTCCTCTCTCCTTCCTCCTCCCTCCTCTCTCCTTCCTCCTCCCTCCTCTCTCCTTCCTCCTCCCTCCTTTCTCCTTCCTCCTCTCTCTTCTCTCCTTCCTCTTCTCTCCTTCCCCCTCTCTCCTTCCTCCTCTCTCCTTCCCCCTCTCTCCTTCCTCCTCTCTCCTTCCCCCTCTCTCCTTCCTCCTCTCTCTTCTCTCCTTCCTCCTCTCTCCTTCCTCCTCTCTCCTTCCTCCTCTCTCCTTCCTCCTCTCTCCTTCTTCCTCTTTCCATCCTCTTCTCTCCTTCCTCCTCTCTCCTTCCTCCTCTCTCCTTCCTCCTCTCTCCTTCCTCCTCTTTCCATCCTCTTCTCTCCTTCCCCACAAAGACTGAGGCTCCACAATGTGTTGAGTGGGGGAGCGTGTGTGTGTGTGTGTGTGTGTGTGTGTGTGTGTGTGTGTGTGTGTGTGTGTGTGTGTGTGTGTGTGTGTGTGTGTGTGTGTGTGTGTGTGTGTGTGTGTGTGTGTGTGTGTTTTGGAATGATCTTGCAAAATATCTTGCAAAAGCCAAATCAGTGGTATGAAACTAAATCTTGTAAGTGATGTAGTGTATGACTCCATACGTTAACCCAAAGTGAAAATAACTGTAGTTGAATGTTCCTGGTTTGTTTCCGTGTTTCTGTATGCTTGTCGTATTGTAAACACTAGTCCATGCATGTCTCTGTGTGCGTTCTCTCCTCCATACTTTAACATCAGTAATCCATTCATGATTCATATTGAGTGAGTGCTCATATTATTCAATGATGAATATCTCTCATAGAGTCTCTCTCAGTCGCTGTGGCTTAGTCACTGTCTACTGATACAGACACACACAGACACAGACACAGACACAGACACAAAAATGTCAGGCAGATCCAGAGACAGATTGTCCTGTCCTAACTCTGTCTACCATCATTATGAGCTGTCTCTATTTTACTGTCTCTATATTACAGTCTCTATATTACTGTCTCTATACTACAGTCTCTATATTACAGTCTCTATATTACAGTCTCTATACCACAGTCTCTATATCACTGTCTCCATACTACAGTCTCTATATTACAGTCTCTATACTACAGTCTCTATATTACAGTCTCTATATTACAGTCTCTATATTACTGTCTCTATACTACAGTCTCTATATTACTGTCTCCATACTACAGTCTCTATATTACAGTCTCTATACTACAGTCTCTATACTACAGTCTCTATATTACAGTCTCTATATTACAGTCTCTATACTACAGTCTCTATACTACAGTCTCTATACTACTGTCCATATTACTCTCTCTATATTACTCTCTCTATACTACAGTCTCTATATTACTGTCTCTATATTACAGTCTCTATATTACTGTCTCCATACTACAGTCTCTATATTACAGTCTCTATACTACAGTCTCTATACTACAGTCTCTATATTACAGTCTCTATATTACAGTCTCTATACTACAGTCTCTATACTACAGTCTCTATACTACAGTCTCTATATTACAGTCTCTATACTACAGTCTCTATACTACAGTCTCTATATTACTGTCTCTATATTACAGTCTCTATATTACAGTCTATATACTACAGTCTCTATACTACAGTCTCTATACTACAGTCTCTATATTACAGTCTCTATACTACAGTCTCTATACTACAGTCTCTATACTACAGTCTCTATATTACAGTCTCTATATTACTGTCTCTATATTACAGTCTCTATATTACAGTCTCTATATTACTGTCTCTATACTACAGTCTCTATATTACAGTCTCTATACTACAGTCTCTATACTACAGTCTCTATACTACAGTCTCTATACTACAGTCTCTATATTACAGTCTCTATACTACAGTCTCTATACTACAGTCTCTATATTACTGTCTCTATATTACAGTCTCTATATTACAGTCTATATACTACAGTCTCTATACTACAGTCTCTATACTACAGTCTCTATATTACAGTCTCTATACTACAGTCTCTATACTACAGTCTCTATACTACAGTCTCTATATTACAGTCTCTATATTACTGTCTCTATATTACAGTCTCTATATTACTGTCTCTATACTACAGTCTCTATATTACAGTCTCTATATTACAGTCTCTATATTACAGTCTCTATACTACAGTCTCTATACTACAGTCTCTATATTACTGTCTCTATATTACAGTCTCTATACTACAGTCTCTATATTACAGTCTCTATACTACAGTCTCTATACTACAGTCTCTATATTACTGTCTCTATATTACTGTCTCTATATTACAGTCTCTATACTACAGTCTCTATACTACAGTCTCTATATTACAGTCTCTATATTACAGTCTCTATATTACTGTCTCTATATTACAGTCTCTATATTACTGTCTCTATACTACAGTCTCTATATTACAGTCTCTATATTACAGTCTCTATATTACAGTCTCTATACTACAGTCTCTATACTACAGTCTCTATATTACTGTCTCTATATTACAGTCTCTATACTACAGTCTCTATATTACAGTCTCTATACTACAGTCTCTATACTACAGTCTCTATATTACTGTCTCTATATTACAGTCTCTATACTACAGTCTCTATATTACTGTCTCTATATTACAGTCTCTATACTACAGTCTCTATATTACTGTCTCTATATTACAGTCTCTATACTACAGTCTCTATATTACTGTCTCTATACTACAGTCTCTATATTACTGTCTCTATATTACAGTCTCTATACTACAGTCTCTATACTACAGTCTCTATATTACTGTCTCTATATTACAGTCTCTATACTACAGTCTCTATATTACTGTCTCTATATTACAGTCTCTATACTACTGTCTCTATATTACAGTCTATATATTACTGTCTCTATACTACTGTCTCTATATTACAGTCTATATATTACTGTCTCGAAACTAATGTCTCTGTAATACCGTCTCTATATTACTGTCTCTACATTGCGCTCTCTATGTTACTGTCTCAACTCTACAGTCTCTATACTACTGTATCTATACTACAGTCTCTATGCTACTTACTGTATATTACTGTCACTATACTACTGTCTCTGAGCTACTGTCTCACTTTCTGACCTACTGTCTTACTCTCTGACCTACTGTCTCACCCTCTTAGCTACAGTCTCCTCTCACTCACTCTCTGACCTTCTGCCTCACCCTTTGACTTACTCTCTCACCCTATGAGCTACTGTCTCACCTTCTGACCTACTGTCTCACTCTCTGACCTTCTGCGTCACCCTTTGACTTACTATCTCACCCTCTGACCTACTCTCTCACCCTCTGATCTACTGTCTCACCCTCTGACCTACTGTCTCACTCTCTGACCTACTGTCTCACCCTCTTAGCTACAGTCTCCTCTCACTCACTCTCTGACCTTCTGCCTCACCCTTTGACTTACTCTCTCACCCTATGAGCTACTGTCTCACCCTCTGACCTACTGTCTCACTCTCTGACCTTCTGCCTCACCCTTTGACTTACTCTCTCACCCTATGAGCTACTGTCTCACCTTCTGACCTACTGTCTCACTCTCTGACCTTCTGCCTCACCCTTTGACTTACTATCTCACCCTCTGACCTACTGTCTCACTCTCTGACCTACTCTCTCACCCTCTGATCTACTGTCTCACCCTCTGACCTACTGTCTCACTCTCTGACCTACTGTTTAACTCTCTGACATACTGTCTCACTCTCTGATCTACTGTCTCACCCTCTGACCTAATGTTTCATTCTCTGATCTACTGTCTCACCCTCTGAACTACTGTCTCACTCTCTGACCTACTGTCTCACCCTCTGACCTAATGTCTCATCCTCTGACCAACTGTCTCACTCTCTGATCTACTCCCTCACTCTCTGATCTACTGTCTCACCCTCTGACCTACTGTCTCACTCTCTGACCTACTGTCTCATTCTCTGACCTAGTGTCTCACTCTCTAATCTACTATCTCACCCTCTGACCTACTGTCTCACTCTCTGACCTACTCTCTCACCCTCTGATCTACTGTCTCACTCTCTGACCTGCTGTCTCACTATCTGACCTACAGTCTCACGCTCTGACCTATTGTCTCACTATCTGACCTTCTGTCTTACCCTCTGACCTTCTGTCTTACCCTCTGACCTACTGTCTCACTCTCTGACCTACTGTCTTACTCTCTGACTTTCTGTCTCACTCTCTGACCTTCTGTCTTACCCTCTGACCTACTGTCTCACTCTCTGACCTACTGTCTTACCATCTGACCTACTGTCTCACTCTCTGACCGAATGTCTCACCCTCTGATCTACTGTTGAACTCTCTGACCTACTGCCTCACTCACTTACTCACTTACTCTCTCACCCTCTGATCTACTGTCTCACTCTCTAACCAACTGTCTCCACTCAATTGCACTCTGACCTACTGTCTCACCCTCTGACCTACTGTCTCACACTCTGACCTTCTGTGTCCACTCACTGACTCTGACCTACTGTCTCACCCTCTGATCTACTGTCTCACTCTCTGACCAACTGTCTCCACTCACTTGCACTCTGACCCACTGTCTCACCCTCTGACCCACTGTCTCACCCTCTGACCTACTGTATCACCCTCTGACCTACTGTCTCATTCTCTGACCTACTGTCTCACTATCGGACCTACTGTCTCACTATCTGACCTTCTGCCTCACCCTCTGACCTAATGTCTTACCCTCTGACCTACTGTCCCACTCTCTGATCTACTGTCTCACTCTCTAACCAACTGTCTCCACTCACTTGCACTCTGACCTACTGTCTCACCCTCTGACCTACTGTCTCACACTCTGACCTACTGTCTCATTCTCTAACCAACTGTCTCCACTCACTGACTCTGACCTACTGTCTCACCCTCTGATCTACTGTCTCACTCTCTAACCAATTGTCTCCACTCACTTGCACTCTGACCTACTGTCTCACCCTCTGACCTACTGTCTCACACTCTGACCTACTGTCTCCACTCACTGACTCTGACCTGTCTCACTCTCTGAAACTGTGCATCATCCTCGGACCTTCTGTCTCACTCTCGGACCTACTGTCTCACTCTCTAACCTAATGTCTCACTCTCCAACATTATGTCTCACTATCTGACCTTCTGTCTCACTATCTGACATTCTGTCTCACTCTCTGACCTACTCTCTCACCCACTGACCATCTGTCTCACTATCTGACCTACTGTCTCACCCTCTGCCATAATGTCTCACTCCCTGACCTACTGTCTCACCCTCTGCCCTAATGTCTCACTCCCTGACCTACTCTCTCACTCTCTGAACTTCTGTCTCACTCCCATACTGACTGTCTCACTCTCTGACCTACTGTCTCACTATCTGCCCTACTGTCTCACTCTCTGAACCTCTGTCTCACTCCCGGACTGACTGTCTCACTCTCTGACCTACTGTCTCACTATCTGACCGACTGTCTCACTCTCTGAACTTCTGTCTCACTCCCATACTGACTGTCTCACTCTCTGACCTACTGTCTCACTATCTGCCCTACTGTCTCACTCTCTGACCTACTGTCTCACTCTCTGCCTTTCTGTCTCACTCTCTGAAACTCTGCATCGCCCTCTGACCTTCTGTCTCACTCTCGGAGCTACTGTCTCACACTCTGACCTACGGTCTCACTCTCCAACATTATGTCTCACTCTCTGACCTTCTGTCTCACTCTCTGCCCTTCTGTCTCACTCTCTGACCTTCTGCCTCACCCTCTGACCTACTGTCTCCACTCACTTGCTCTCTGACCTACAGTCTCAACCTCTGACCTGCTGTCTCAATCTCGGACCTACTGTCTCACCCTCATGACTGACATGGTCAGTTCACTGTCCAAGATTCTGTTGTATTTCTCCTCACTGATGATCAGGATCAGTACTAGTGGTAAGAGGACGTAGGATCTGCTGTTCTACTGCTGTAGGATGGAGCTGCTGTCCTGCTGCTGTAGGATGGATCTGCTGTCCTGCTGCTGTAGGATGGATCTGCTGTCCTGCTGCTGTAGGATGGAGCTGCTGTCCTGCTGCTGTAGGATGGAGCTGCTGTCCTACTGCTGTAGGATGGAGCTGCTGTCCTGCTGCTGTAGGATGGATCTGCTGTCCTGCTGCTGTAGGATGGAGCTGCTGTCCTGATGCTGTAGGATGGAGCTGCTGTCCTGCTGCTGTAGGATGGATCTGCTGTCCTGCTGCTGTAGGATGGAGCTGCTGTCCTGATGCTGTAGGATGGAGCTGCTGTCCTGCTGCTGTAGGATGGAGCTGCTGTCCTGCT
>NC_052319.1:42790098-42795098 GCF_016432855.1 Salvelinus namaycush | reverse complement strand
GTGGGTGAACAGGGAGTACAGGAGAGGGCTCAGAACGCACCCTTGTGGGGCCCCAGTGTTGAGGATCAGCGGGGTGGAGATGTTGTTACCTACCCTCACCACCTGGGGGCGGCCCGTCAGGAAGTCCAGGACCCAGTTGCACAGGGCGGGGTTGAGACCCAGGGTCTCGAGCTTGATGACGAGTTTGGAGGGTACTATGGTGTTAAATGCTGAGCTGTAGTCGATGAACAGCATTCTCACATAGGTATTCCTCTTGTCCAGATGGGTTAGGGCAGTGTGCAGTGTGGTTGCGATTGCGTCGTCTGTGGACCTATTGGGTCGGTAAGCAAATTGGAGTGGGTCTAGGGTGTCCGGTAGGGTGGAGGTGATATGGTCCTTGACTAGTCTCTCAAAGCACTTCATGATGACGGAAGTGAGTGCTACGGGGCGGTAGTCGTTTAGCTCAGTTACCTTAGCTTTCTTGGGAACAGGAACAATGGTTGCCCTCTTGAAGCATGTGGGAACAACAGACTGGGATAAGGATTGATTGAATATGTCCGTAAACACACCAGCCAGCTGGTCTGCGCATGCTCTGAGGACGCGGCTGGGAATGCCGTCTGGGCCTGCAGCCTTGCGAGGGTTAACACGTTTAAATGTTTTACTCACCTCGGCTGCAGTGAAGGAGAGCCCGCAGGTTTTGGTAGCGGGCCGTGTCAGTGGCACTGTATTGTCCTCAAAGCGAGCAAAAAAGTTATTAAGCCTGTCTGGGAGCAAGACATCCTGGTCCGCGACGGGGCTGGTTTTCTTTTTGTAATCCGTGATTGACTGTAGACCCTGCCACATACCTCTTGTGTCTGAGCTGTTGAATTGCGACTCTATTTTGTCTCTGTACTGGGACTTAGCTAGTTTTATTGCCTTGCGGAGAGAATAGCTACACTGTTTGTATTCGGTTATGTTTCCGGTCACCTTGCTCTGGTTAAAAGCAGTGGTTCGCGCTTTCAGTTTCACGCGAATGCTGCCGTCAATCCACGGTTTCTGGTTTGGGAATGTTTTAATCGTTGCTGTGGGTACGACATCGTCAATGCACTTTCTAATGAACTCGCTCACCGAATCAGCATATTCGTCAATGTTGTTGTTGGACGCAATGCGGAACATATTCCAATCCGCGTGATCGAAGCAGGCTTGAAGCGTGGAATCAGATTGGTCGGACCAGCGTTGAACAGACCTTTAGCGAGGGAGCTTGTTGTTTTAGTTTCTGTTTGTAGGCTGGAAGCAACAAAATGGAGTCGTGGTCAGCTTTTCCGAAAGGAGGGCGGGGGAGGGCCTTATATGCGTCGCGGAAGTTAGTATAACAATGATCCAAGGTTTTACCAGCCCTGGTAGCACAATCGATATGCTGATAGAATTTAGGGAGTTTTGTTTTCAGATTGGCCTTGTTAAAATCCCCAGCTACGATGAATGCAGCCTCAGGGTGTGTGGTTTCCAGTTTACAAAGAGTCAGATAAAGTTCGTTCAGGGCCATCGTTGTGTCTGCTTGGGGGGGAATATATACGGCTGTGATTATAATCGAAGAGAATTCCCTTGGTAGATAATGCGGTCGACATTTGATTGTGAGGAGTTCTAGATCAGGTGAACAGAATGACTTGAGTTCCTGTATGTTGTTATGATCACACCACGTCTCGTTAATCATAAGGCATACCCCCCCGCCCCTCTTCTTACCAGAAAGATGTATGTTTCTGTCGGCGCGATGCGTGAAGAAACCAGCTGGCTGCACCGACTCCGTTAGCGTCTCTTGAGTTAGCCATGTTTCCGTGAAGCAGAGAACGTTACAATCTCTGATGTCCCTCTGGAATGTTACCCGTGCTCGGATTTCATCAACCTTATTGTCAAGAGACTGGACATTGGCGAGTAGTATGCTAGGGAGTGGCGCGTGATGTGCCCGTCTCCGAAGCCTGACCAGGAGACCGCTACGTTTTCCCCTTTTACGGCGTCGCATAGGGTCGCCGGCTGGGATCAGATCCATTGTATTGGGTGGAAGGCAAAACACTGGATCCGTTTCGGGAAAGTCATATTCCTGGTTTTAACGATGGTGAGTTGACGTTGCTCTTATATTCAGTAGTTCCTCCCGACTGTATGTAATGAAACCTAAGATTACCTGGGGTACCAATGTAAGGAATAACACATAAAAAAACAAAATACTGCATATTTTCCAAGGAACGCGAAGCGAGGCGGCCATCTTGGTCGGCGCCGGAAGTCGAAAAAGTCTGGTGTTCAGATTTTCTCTGTCTCTCTCTCTGTCTGTGTGTATATACAGTCTGGGGTTCAGATTTTCCCTGTCTCTCTCTCTGTCTGTGTGTATATACAGTCTGGGGTTCAGATTTTCTCTGTCTCTCTCTCTGTCTGTGTGTATATACAGTCTGGGGTTCAGATTTTCTCTGTCTCTCTCTCTGTCTGTGTGTATATACAGTCTGGGGTTCAGATTTTCTCTGTCTCTCTCTCTGTCTGTGTGTATATACAGTCTGGGGTTCAGATTTTCTCCATGGACAGGGTGTCGCCGTGGTATACTATTGTACGTTTTATTTATTTCACCTTTATTTAACCAGGTAGGAGAGTTGAGAACAAGTTGTCATTTACAACTGTGACCTGGCCAAGATAAAGCAAAGCCGTTTAACACATACAACAACACAGAGTTACACATGGACAAACATACAGTCAATAAATAAACATACAGTTACACAATAAACAAACATACAATCAATAACACAATAGAAAACGTCTATATACAGTGTGTGCAAATGAGGTAGGATAAGGGGGGTGAGGCAATAAATAGGCCATGGTGGCGAAGTAATTACAATATAGCCATTAAACACTGGAATGGTAGAATGTGCAGAAGATGAATGTGCAAGTAGAGATACTGGGGTGCAAAGGAGCAAGATAAATAAATAAATACAGTATGGGGATAGTTGGATGGGCTATTTAAAGATGGGCTATGTACAGGTGCAGTGATCTCTGAGCTGCTCTGACAGCTGGTGATTAAAGTTAGTGAGGGAGATATGAGTCTCCAGCTTCAGTGATTTTTGCAGTTCGTTCCAGTCATTGGCAGCAGAGAACTGGAAGGAAAGGCGGCCAAAGGAAGAGTTGGCTTTGCGGGTGACCAGTGAAATATACCTGCTGGAGCGCGTGCTACGGGTGGGTGCTGCTATGGTGACCAGTGAACTGAGATAAGGCGGGGCTTTACCTAGCAAAGACTTGTAGATGACCTGGAACCAGTGGGTTTGGCGACGAGTATGAAGCGAGGGCCAGCAAAGGGAGGGTGGGTAGTTTATGGGGCTATGGTGACAAAACGGATGGCACTGTGGTAGACTGCATCCAATTTGTTGAGTAGAGTGTTGGAGGCTATTTTGTAAATGACATCGCCAAAGTCGAGGATCGGTAGGATGGTCAGTTTTACGAGGGTATGTTTGGCAGCATGAGTGAAGGATGCTTTGTTGCGAAATAAGAAGCCGATTCTAGATTTAATTTTGGATTGGAGATGCTTATTATGAGTCTGGAATAGAGACTGCCAGAGGTCCGGACAACAGGCCCTCCGATTTGACACACTGAACTCAGAGAAGTAATTGGTGAACCAGGCGAGGCAGTCATTTGAGAAACCAAGGCTGTTGAGTATGCCGATAAGAATGTGGTGATTGACAGTGTCTCTCTCTCTCTCGCCCCAGCCTTGGCTCTCTCTCTCAACCCAGCCCTAGCTCTCTCTCTCAACCCAGCCCTAGCTCTCTCTCTCAACCCAGCCCTAGCTCTCTCGCTCACCCCAGCACACACTCTCTCTCTCTCTCTCTCTCTCTCTCTCTCTCTCTCTCTCTCTCTCTCTCTCTCTCTCTCTCTCTCTCTCTCTCTCTCTCTCTCTCTCTCTCTCTCTCTCTCTCTCTCTCTCTCTCTCTCTCTCTCTCTCTCTCTCTCTCTCTCTCTCTCTCTCTCTGTCTCTGTCTCTGTGTGCGGGCGGGCATCCATGTAGGTGTGTGCATTTGTGTGTGTTTGCGCATGGTGAGAAAGCCTCAGGGGTAACTGTTAACATGGGCAGTCATCTCCGTGAGTCAGGACCCAATGCGTGGTTCTCACCATCATGTGACGTGTGGGTGACATTTCACCCTGAGATCAGAGAGACTAAATGTTCAGGAGGAAAAGAGGCCTCCGTTCGCTGTTCCGGTGCATACGGACAACATGTCTTTTCTTTTTTCCTCAGACCCAGTTCTTGCTCATTCTGATAATGGGCCATTCTATATCATAAACTAATCTGACATATTAGTAAAGACAAGATTAAATTGAGAATAATCTGATGGTTGAAAATATGATCACTTGATGAGAGAACAGCCTATGCCGCCTGAGGCGAGGAACAGAGAGCAAACGTTTTTTTTTCTCAAGTTTTTTTTTTGCTACTTTCTCAAATCATCAATAGCCGATAGTAGCATCACGCACCTGTGGAGCCTTGGTTCCCTCAATCTATCCTCATACTGAGTTGTGCAAGTCAGATCAGGTTTCAAGCATCTGGTCAGCACTGCCTGTCTTTGAGTCAACAGATTCTGACAACAGTGATGAAGGATGTCTTAGGCCCACCAGAACACAGGCAGTAAAGACAAACTTCTAGAGATAGTAATCACGCATAAATCAGACAAATATTAAAAAAGACATTCTAAGGTTTGTATCGTTCACAACTAAAGTTGCCAACTAACTCTAAATCTTGGGTATAGGACCTGTTTCAAATAATCCCTTTTACACTCAACATTGCCACTTCATATGCACACACTCTTGCTTTTGAATGGCAACAATATAATTTATATTATAAGTTCAATTATATTATTCTTACTATAAAATCATATAAAATAATGGCACCGGATTAATGAGCATATCTTGTCAGCTAAATGAACAAGCCTACAGACTATGGCATGGAGCATAGCCAGATAACATACAGTATCTTGTCAGCTAAATGAACAAGCCTACAGTCTATATAACATGGAGCATAGTCA
>NC_052319.1:42735098-42787598 GCF_016432855.1 Salvelinus namaycush | reverse complement strand
CTTTCTCCTCCATTTCTCCGTCCCTCTCTCCAGGAGACATGAATAAGAGGATTTAATTCCAGCTGTTCTCCACACTCCATCTGATTGTCATGCTTGACATTTCCTCAGCTACTCTACTCTACTGTGTGCGCGCGCGTGCGTTCCTAGGCCACTAGGAAGTGGGACGTAATTCCAGAAAGAGGTAAACACATTAATTGAAGAGAAGTGGACTGGGTCAACACATCTGTGGTTACACATCCTATATCAACTCACTGTCTTAACATCCTTTCAACGTTGTCTGAGGCGAAGCTCTACAGAGGTTACAGCTGTGGCTGTACAGGGGGGTGTCATGGAACACTGTGTTTGGTAATCATCCTTAGCTTCTCTTCCTCCTCCATATAAACACACTAGGGACTCTACTCAGTCTGTAGCACAGGAGATCCGAGTCATAGCGCTATTGACAATTAAAGGCAACATTCCCACGGTTACGGACACTACATTCACGGTAAACGCTGCATATGTCTGCTCAATCCAAAATACCCTTTACATTCTTAGGCAGATCTTCCGTGATACTTCAGCGATAGGGATTGAATTGAACCCTAGCTCCATCTCTGACATACGCTACCGTAGCCTCAGTTTCTGCCTCAACTTCTGCCTCAGCTTCTGCCTCTGCCTCAGCTTCTGCCTCAGATTCTGCCTCAGATTCTACTTCTGCCTCAGCTTCTGCTTCTGCCTCAGCTTCTGCTTCTGCCTCAGCTTCTGCCTCAGCTTCTGCTTCTGCCTCAGCTTCTGCCCCAACTTCTGCTTCTGCCTCAGCTTCTGCCTCAGCTTCTGCTTCTGCCTCAGCTTCTGCCTCAACTTCTGCCTCAACTTCTGCCTCAGCTTCTGCCTCAGCTTCTGCCTCTGCCTCTTCCTCTGCCTCATCTTCTGCCTCATCTTCTGCCTCTGCCTCAGTTTTAGACTCATCCACAATGCGTCAAATACAGCAGTTGGTGTCATCTCCAACCCCGTACCTGCCTGACAAACACAGAACCAACATCCACATTTAACCTCATTGATATTAATCAAAACAGACCATTATCAAAACATGTCTACTTCTTTTTTGAAGGTGGGGGGGTGGGGGGGCAAAAAACATAAGAAGCCTTTAAATACTTAATACTTATGAAACATTAAGTGAATATCCTAGTGCTTGTTTTGACTATGTTTGTAATCTGGCATACTGAGACAGGAGAGAGGAGAGCAAGACAGACATATTTAAAGGGCAAATCCACAGATGAAACAATAACAAAATGGCCGCCCAGCCTGTATTTTGGTAAAAAGCTGAGGGATGGGCCTGGAGAAATGTAACCACTCTCAGAAAAATAGACAGCTATGGATGCAAGGACTGACCATCCGTGAAGTCAAAATGATAGTTTTAACCATGTTATGAGGCTATACAGGATTGACCATCCATGATATCAAAATGATAGTTTTAACCATGTTATGAGGCTATACAGGATTGACCATCCATGATATCAAAATGATAGTTTTAACCATGTTATGAGGCTATACAGTGTCTGTTTACATTTACAATGTTTACAAACACTGGAGTAAAACAAGCTTATATGTAGAGTTCTAATGGAGTAGGACAGTTGAACTAAACTCATGAGGTGTTTATAAGTTATATTCTTCAACAATCAATGGATACATCCTATACCAGTCAAAAGTTTGGCCAAGCCTACTCATTACAGGGTTTCTCTTTATTTGTACTATTTTCTACATTGTAGAATAATAGTTAAGACATCAAAACTTGCCTAGTAAAATACAATTAAAATTTCAAAATGTAAAACAACATCCTGTTTAAGAAGATTCAGCTCCAATTTATAGAGATTTTCCGGTTCTTTGTTTACTTTTTATCCAGTGTATCTGGAAATAGCGAGCCAAAAGTGGATCTCTAAAATGGTGTAAAATGGTGTCATGTGTAGATATGTGCACCGTGTCATTGCTCTCTTTCTCTCTGCTCTTACAGACCCGCCCAACAGAGATCTGATCATGTGCATCTTGTTAGCTGGCAAGGGACTGAAGCTCAATGGTTGAACTCAAATTGCTAGAGAGCTAGAGAGCTAGAGAGCTGGAGAGCTGGAGAGCTGGAGAGCTGGAGAGCTGGAGAGCTAGAGAGCTAGAGAGCTAGAGAGCTAGAGAGCTAGAGAGCTAGAGAGCTAGAGAGCTAGAGAGCTAGAGAGCTGGAGAGCTGGAGAGCTGGAGAGCTGGAGAGCTGGAGAGCTGGAGAGCTGGAGAGCTGGAGAGCTAGAGAGCTAGAGAGCTAGAGAGCTAGAGAGCTGGAGAGCTAGAGAGCTAGAGAGCTAGAGAGCTAGAGAGCTAGAGAGCTAGAGAGCTAGAGAGCTAGAGAGCTAGAGAGCTAGAGAGCTAGAGAGCTAGAGAGCTGGAGAGCTGGAGAGCTGGAGAGCTGGAGAGCTGGAGAGCTGGAGAGCTGGAGAGCTGGAGAGCTGGAGAGCTGGAGAGCTGGAGAGCTGGAGAGCTGGAGAGCTGGAGAGCTGGAGAGCTGGAGAGCTGGAGAGCTGGAGAGCTGGAGAGCTGGAGAGCTGGAGAGCTGGAGAGCTGGAGAGCTGGAGAGCTGGAGAGCTGGAGAGCTGGAGAGCTGGAGAGCTGGAGAGCTGGAGAGCTGGAGAGCTGGAGAGCTGGAGAGCTGGAGAGCTGGAGAGCTGGAGAGCTGGAGAGCTGGAGAGCTGGAGAGCTGGAGAGCTGGAGAGCTGGAGAGCTAGAGAGCTAGAGAGCTAGAGAGCTAGAGAGCTAGAGAGCTAGAGAGCTAGAGAGCTAGAGAGCTAGAGAGCTAGAGAGCTAGAGAGCTAGAGAGCTAGAGAGCTAGAGAGCTAGAGAGCTAGAGAGCTAGAGAGCTAGAGAGCTAGAGAGCTAGAGAGCTAGAGAGCTAGAGAGCTAGAGAGCTAGAGAGCTAGAGAGCTAGAGAGCTGGAGAGCTGGAGAGCTGGAGAGCTGGAGAGCTGGAGAGCTGGAGAGCTGGAGAGCTGGAGAGCTGGAGAGCTGGAGAGCTGGAGAGCTGGAGAGCTGGAGAGCTAGAGAGCTGGAGAGCTAGAGAGCTAGAGAGCTGGAGAGCTGGAGAGCTGGAGAGCTGGAGAGCTGGAGAGCTGGAGAGCTGGAGAGCTGGCCCAAGTAGAGGAAAACGTAGGGAAAATGGCGCAGCACAGCTTCCAGAAAAACCTAGTTGCCATCAAACTATGGATTTCGTGGCTAACCAATGTAAGACAGCAATTCTCCTGATATATTATTCATGTGAACTACACATTGACACATTAAGACCAAAGAGGAAGTTTGAAAAATACTTTGTAGTCGCCTTGTATGTGTGTGTGGCTGTAGCTGTGTGTGTGTGTATCTGTAGCAGTGTGTGTGTGTGTGTGTGTGTGTCTGTAGCAGTGTGTGTGTGTGTGTGTGTGTGTTTGTGTGTCTGTAGCAGTGTGTGTGTGAGTGTGTCTGTAGCAGTGTGTGTGTGTGTCTGTAGCAGTGTGTGTGTGTGTGTGTGTGTGTGTGTGTGTGTCTGTAGCAGTGTGTGTGTGTGTGTGTGTGTGTATCTGTAGCTGTGTGTGTGTGTGTGTGTGTGTGTGTGTGTGTATCTGTAGCTGTGTGTGTGTGTGGCTGTAGCTGTAGCTGTGTGTGTGTGTGTGGCTGTAGCTGTAGCTGTGTGTGTGTGTGTGGCTGTAGCTGTGTGTGTGTGTGTTTGTGTGTCTGTAGCTGTGTGTGTGTGTGTGTATCTGTAGCTGTGTGTGTGTGTGTGTGTGTGTGGCTGTAGCTGTGTGTGTGTGTGTGTGTGTGTGTGTGTGTCTGTAGCAGTGTGTGTGTGAGTATGTCTGTAGCAGTGTGTGTGTGTGTGTCTGTAGCAGTGTGTGTGTGTGTGTGTGTGTGTGTGTGTGTGTGTGTGTGTGTGTGTGTGTGTGTGTGTGTGTGTGTGTGTCTGTAGCAGTGTGTGTGTGTGTGTGTGTGTATCTGTAGCAGTGTGTGTGTGTGTGTGTGTGTGTGTGTGTGTGTGTGTGTGTGTCTGTAGCAGTGTGTGTGTGTGTGTGTGTGTATCTGTAGCAGTGTGTATGTGTGTGTATCTGTAGCAGTGTGTGTGTGTGTGTGTGTGTCTGTAGCAGTGTGTGTTTGTGTGTCTGTAGCAGTGTGTGTGTGTGTGTGTCTGTAGGAGTGTGTGTGTGTGTCTGTAGGAGTGTGTGTTTGTTTCTATGTGTGTGTGTCTGTAGGAGTGTGTGTTTGTTTCTATGTGTGTGTGTCTGTAGGAGTGTGTGTTTGTTTCTATGTGTGTGTGTCTGTAGGAGTGTGTGTGTGTGTGTGTCTGTAGGAGTGTGTGTGTGTGTATCTGTAGCAGTGTGTGTGTGTCTGTAGCAGTGTGTGTGTGTATCTCTAGCAGTGTGTGTGTGTGTGTGTGTGTCTTTAAAGCATTTCTAACATGAAACACATTACATCATGACCAAGGATCAGAGGATCAGGAAGTAACACATTACATCATGACCAAGGATCAGAGGATCAGGAAGTAACACATTACATCATGACCAAGGATCGGAGGACCAGGAAGTAACACATTACATCATGACCAAGGATCAGAGGACCAGGAAGTAACACATTTATCTCTCCTTCAGAATGTGAAAACAGCAGGGCTCTTATCAGAGGGAGGTGATGAGAATGTGATATCCTTAAACACACACACACACACACACACACACACTCACAAAAACAACCCCGTCACCTACCACACACACACACACACACACATACACATTGAGAAAATGAACAGTTATGCCAACATGCTAGTCAAAGGCACATTCTCTGATGTATAGCACCAGAAAACATGCATAATTCACAGACATGCCCATGGGCACACACACACAACACCCCCCCCCCCCCAAAAAAACACACACTCACAAAAAGAAACCCCTGTACTGCCAATAATAATCCTTAGCCAACCAAGTGTGTTTGGCCCCTCCTCCTGCCCCCCCCCCCCCTCCTGCCCCCTCCTCCTGCCCCCTTGTGCCCCCTCCTCCCTCCTTTGCGCCTCTCTCTGGAAAGGCTTTAATATTATACTGTCTCCCCCAATGGAATCAAAGCACCAGACACTGCATCAGACAAAGAAGAAAAGAGATAGACCTGACCGACCCTCCCTAAAGAGATCTGATAGACCTGACCGACCCTCCCTAAAGAGATCTGATAGATCTGACTAACCCTCCCTAAAGATATCTGATAGACCTGACCAACCCTCCCTAAATAGATCTGATAGACCTGACCAACCCTCCCTAAAGAGATCTGATAGACCTGACCAAACCTCCCTAAAGAGATCTGATAGACCTGACCGACCCTCCCTAAAGAGATCTGATAGACCTGACCAACCCTCCCTAAAGAGATCTGATAGACCTGACCAAATCTCCCTAAAGAGATCTGATAGACCTGACCAACCCTCCCTAAAGAGATCTGATAGACCTGACCGACCCTCCCTAAAGAGATCTCATAGACCTGACCAACCCTCCCTAAAGAGATCTGATAGACTTGACCAACCCTCCCTAAAGAGATCTGATAGACCTGACCGACCCTCCCTAAAGAGATCTGATAGATCTGACCAACCCTCCCTAAAGAGATCTGACAGACCTGACCGACCCTCCCTAAAGAGATCTGATAGACCTGACCGACCCTCCCTAAAGAGATCTGATAGACCTGACGACCCTCCCTAAAGAGATCTGATAGACCTGACCAACCCTCCCTAAAGAGATCTGATAGACCTGACCAACCCTCCCTAAAGAGATCTGATAGACCTGACCAACCCTCCCTAAAGAGATCTGGTAGACCTGACCAACCCTCCCTAAAGAGATCTGATAGACCTGACCGACCCTCCCTAAAGAGATCTGATAGACCTGACCAACCCTCCCAAAAGAGATCTGATAGACCTGACCAACCCTCCCTAAAGAGATCTCATAGACCTGACCAACCCTCCCTAAAGAGATCTGATAGACCTGACCAACCCTCCCTAAAGAGATCTGGTAGACCTGACCAACCCTCCCTAAAGAGATCTCATAGACCTGACCAACCCTCCCTAAAGAGATCTGATAGACCTGACCAACCCTCCCTAAAGAGATCTGATAGACCTGACCAACCCTCCCTAAAGAGATCTGATAGACCTGACCAACCCTCCCTAAAGAGATCTCATAGACCTGACCAACCCTCCCTAAAGAGATCTGATAGACCTGACCAACCCTCCCTAAAGAGATCTCATAGACCTGACCAACCCTCCCTAAAGAGATCTCATAGACCTGACCAACCCTCCCTAAAGAGATCTGGTAGACCTGACTAACCCTCCCTAAAGAGATCTCATAGACCTGACCAACCCTCCCTAAAGATATCTGATAGACCTGACCGACCCTCCCTAAAGAGATCTGGTAGACCTGACCAACCCTCCCTGAAGAGATCTCATAGACCTGACCGACCCTCCCTAAAGATATCTGATAGACCTGACCGACCCTCCCTAAAGATATCTGATAGACCTGACCAACCCTCCCTAAAGATATCTGATAGACCTGACCAACCCTCCCTAAAGATATCTGATAGACCTGACTGATGTAATGTTAGATGTATGTATATAAACACTGTATCTAGACTTTTTCTACTGTATTATTTAATGTATGTTTGTTAATTCCATGTGTAACTCTGTGTTGTGGTATGTGTCGAACTGCTTTGCTTTATCTTGGCCATGTCGCAGTTGTAAATGAGAACTTGTTCTCAACTAGCCTACCTGGTTAAATAAAGGTGAAATAAAAAAAGATGGCCCCCGGATCAAAGGCAGACGCCCCCAACCGATTGTGTTTTTTGTTAGCTTTTAAAAAAAAACGTATTTTGTACATAATGTTGCCGCTACCGTCTAGACATCAGGACTGCGATTACTCACCACGGACTAGCAGAATCCTTTTTCTTCTTTCACGACTCTGACGAGCCCGAGGCGGAGGATATACAGTTCTCTCGGGAACAGGTCTCGACCGCCGTGATCTGCTTAAGAGGAGGCGGCGAAAGAGAGGCCGGAGAGCGGGCTGCCTTCTGAGAATTCGAAGGCGATCGAATAAATCCCCACTTTCCTCAATTCTGCTAGCAAATGTGCAATTTGGACAATAAAATCGACAAGTTACGGGGAAGATAAAACTACTTATGCGTCATGGAGTCGTGGCAGAACGACGACAATATCAACATACAGCTGGCTGGTTAATTATACGATGTACCGGCAGGATAGAACAGCAGCGTCTGGTAAGACAAGGGGCGGATGACTATGTAATATTGTAAATAACAGCTGGTGCACAATATCTAAGGAAGTCGCGAGCTATTGCTCGCCTGAGGTAGAGTATCTCATGATAGGCTGTAGACCACACTACCTACCGAGAGAGTTCTCATCTGTATTCTTCGTAGCTGTTTACATACCAACTCAGTCAGAGGTTGGCACTAAGATAGCATTGAATGAGCTGTATTCCACCACAAGCTAACAAGAAAACGCTCACCCAGAGGCGGCGCTCCTAGTAGCCGGGGACTTTAATGCAGGGAACTTAAATAAGTTTTACCAAACTTCTATCAGCATGTTAAGTGTGCAACCAGAGGGAAAATAACTCTGGACCACCTATACTCCACACACAGAGACTCATACAAAGCTCTCCCTCGCCCTCCATTTGGCAAATTTGACCATAATTATATCCTCCTGAGTCCTGCTTACAAGAAAAAATTATAGCAGGAAGCACCAGTGACTAGATCAATAAAAAAGTGGTCAGATGAAGTAGATGCTAAGCTATCAGACTGTTTTGCTAGCACAGACTGGAATATGTTCCGGTATTCCTCCACAGCTGTCATTGGCTTCATCAATAAGTGCATCGATGACATCGTCCCCACAGTGACCGTGCATACATACACCAACCAGAAGCCATGGATTACAGGCAGCATCCGCACTGAGCTAAAAGCTAGAGCTGCCGCTTTCAAGGAGCGGGACTCTTACCCGGAAGCTTATAAGAAATACCGCTATGCCCTTCGATGGACCATCAAACAGCCAAAGCATCAATACAGGACTAAGATCGAGTCGTACTACACCGGCTTTGACGCTCGTGGGATGTGGAAGGGCCTGCAAACCATTACTGAATAAAAAAGGGAAACACAGCCAAGAGCTGCCCAGTGACACGAGCCTACCAGACGAGCTAAACTTCTTCTATGCTCGCTTCAATGCAAACAACACTGAAATATGCATGAGAGCACTAGCTGTACTGGAAGATTGTGTGATCACGCTTTCCGCAGCCAATGTGAGTAAGACCTTTTGACAGGTCAACATTCACAAGGCCGCAGGGCCAGACGGATTACCAGGACGTGTACTGCCAGCATGCGCTGACCAACTAGCAAGTGTCTTCACTGACATTTTCAAACTCTTCCTGTCCGAGTCTGTAATACCAACATATTTTAAGCAGACCACAATAATGCCTGTGCCCAAGAACACTAAGGTAACCTAACCAAATGACTACCGACCCGTAGCACTCACGTCTGTAGCCATGAAGTGCTTCGAAAGGCTGGTCATGGCTCACATCAACACCATCATCCCAGAAACCCTAGACCCAATCCAATTTGCATACTTCCCCAGCAGATCCACAGATGATGCAATCTCTATTGCACTCCACACTGCCCTTTCCCACCTGGACAAAAGGAACACCTGTGTGAGAATGGTATTCAATGACTACAGCTCAGACAAAGGAGATGATTGTGGAGTACAGGAAAAAGAGGACCGAGCACACCCCCATTCTCATCGATGGGGCTGCAGTGGAGCAGGTTGAGAGCTTCAAGTTCCTTGGTGTCCACATCACCAAAAAACTAACATGGTCCAAGCACACCAAGACAGTCGTGAAGTGGGCACGACAAAGCCTATTCCCCCTCAGGAGACTGAAAAGATTTGGCATGGGTCCTCAGATCCTCAAAAGGTTCTACAGCTGCACCATTGAGAGCATCCTGACTGGTTGCATCACTTTCTGGTATGGTAACTGCTCGGCCTCCGACCGCAAGCACTACTGAGGGTGGTGCGAACAGCCCAGTACATAACTGGGGCCAAGCTTCCTGCCATCCAGGACCTCTATACCAGGCGGTGTCAGAGGAAGGCCCTAAAAATTGTCAAAGACTCCAGCCACCCTAGTCATAGATTGTTCTCTCTGCTACCGCACGGCAAACGGTACTGGAGCGCTAAGTCTAGGTCCAAAAGGCTTCTAAACAGCTTCTACTCCCAAGCCATAAGACTCCAGAACATCTAGTCAAATGGCTACCCAGACTTTTTGCATTGCCAACCACTGCCACTCTCTGTTGTCATCTATGCATAGTCACTTTAATAACTCTACCTACATGTTCATACTACCTCAACTATCCTGTGCTACCGCACATTGACTCTGTACCGGCACCCCCTTGTATATATTGTTATTTTTTACTGCTGCTCTTTAATTACTGGTTACTTTTATCTCTTATTCTTATCCATATTTTTTTGAAACTGCATTGTTGGTTGGGGCTCGTAAGTAAACAATTCAGTGTAAGGTTTACACCTGTTGTATTCGGCGCATGTGACTAATCAAATTTAATTTGATTTGATTTCACCCTCCCAAAAGAGATCTGATAGACCTGGCAGACCCTTCCAAAAGAGATCTGACAAAGAGACAAATAACATTTGGAGAGGACACAACTGTGTGAATGCTTTAAAGGAAAATTCCACACACAAACTTTATTTTAGTATTTGCTTCATTAGTCCATTGTTGATATAGTCCCAAAATGTTTTGCATGTCAGCAATCAGGTGTTCAAGATATATGACTTTCAAAATACAGAAATACAGCCGGTGTGATACACTTTGCTATATCAACAATAGTCTAATCAAATCAAATACGAGAGTAGCGAAATGCTTGTGCTTTTAGTTCCGTCAGTGCAGTTATATCTAACAAGTAATCTCACAATTCCCCAACAACTACCTAATACACACAAATCTAAAGGGACAGAATACGAATATGTACATATAAATATGGATGAGCGATGGCCATAGGCAAGGTGAAATAGCAATGTAAGATATGTTAACATTTTTAAGGTGGCATTGTTTAAAGTGATTAGTGATCTATTTATTAAAGTGGCCAGGGATATGAGTCTCTATGTAGGCAGCAGCCTCTCTGAGTTAGTGATTGCTGTTTAGCAGTCTGATGGCCTTGAGATAGAAACAGTTTTTCAGTCTGTTCCATCCTTGATACCCCTACTGACCTCGCCTTCTGGATGGTAGCGGGGTGAACAGGCAGTGGCTCAGGTGGTTGTTGTCCTTGATGATCTTTTTGGCCTTCCTGTGACATTGGGTGCTGAAGGTGTCTTGGAGGGCAGGTAGTTTGCCCCGGTGATGCGGTTTGCAGACCATACCTCCCTCTGGAGAATCTTACGGGTTTGTGGGCGATGCAGTTGCCGTACCAGGCTGTGATACAGCCCGACAGGATGCTCTCGATTGTGCATCTGTAAAAGTTTGTCAGGGTTTTAGGTGACAAGCCAAATGATTTCAGCTTCCTGAGGTTGAAGAGGCGCTGTTGCGCCTTCTTCACCACACTGTCTGTGTGGATGAACAATTTCAGTTTGTCTGTGATGTGTAAACCGAGGAACTTAAACATTTCTA
Organism: Salvelinus namaycush; assembly: GCF_016432855.1. Taxonomy (NCBI): domain Eukaryota; kingdom Metazoa; phylum Chordata; class Actinopteri; order Salmoniformes; family Salmonidae; genus Salvelinus; species Salvelinus namaycush. Next base: position 42,776,935 of record NC_052319.1, on the reverse strand, counting down.
CCTTCTCCACTACTGTCCCTTTGATGTGGATAATGGGGCTGCTCCCTCTGCTGTTTCCTGAAGTCCACAATCATCTCCTTTGTTTTGTTGACGTTGAGTGAGAGGTTGTTTACCCGACACCACACTCCGAGTGCCCTCACCTCCTCCCTGTAGGCGGTCTCATCATTGTTGGTATTTCCCTACAAATAGAAACAAATACCAAACGATCATTTTTGGGGTGGAGTTTTCCTTTAATGAAAATATTACAAGAGCCCTGTGCAAAACTGTTGTCAGATTGTGACAGTTAAAAGATTGTTGATTCACCCTTGTAACCATGGGCATGCCTTCCAGCCACGGTGAGTCACAGTCACCTGGTGTGCTCATTATAGATCACTTGTCAAGTAGAAGTGTCACAGTAATGGAAGATGATCCATCCATTCTCCTTTCTGTGTATACTTCAACTGTCTCTGTCTTTGTCTGTTTGGGGTTTTGCTTTGCTTGTTGTTTTTACATTTATTTTGTTTTACCTTTATTTAACTAGGCATGTTAGTTAAGAACACATTCTTATTTACAATGATGGCCTAGGAACAGTGGGTTAACTGCCTTGTTCAGGGGCAGAACGACAGATTTTTACCTTGTCAGCTCGGTGATTCGATCTAGTAACCTTTCGGTTACTGGCCCAACGCTCTAACCACTAGGCTACCTGCCACCCCATTGAGCCACCTCAAACAAGAATGTCTCTTTCTCTCCCCCGTCTGTCTCTCGCTCCCTCTTTCATACCTTTTCTCCCTCTCTCTCACTTTGATGTCAGAGTTGACTCCCATCCCTCCTCTGATCTGAACTTCACCCATTCAGGGCGGCTCTCTGAGTGCCAGTTGCCTAATCTATGACTCAGAGAAACAGGAGCATGTGCTGGCCTCTGAAACAATTTCTGATTCGCTGGTTTGTTCTGTGTTTGGTGTTGTTAGTTAACAGGTAGTCACTGGGAGGATGACGCAGCAGGACCTTGTTTTGTGTTTGGTATTGTTAGCTAACAGGTAGTCACCGGGAGGATGACGCAGCAGGACCTTGTTTTGTGTTTGGTATTGTTAGCTAACAGGTAGTCACCGGGAGGATGACGCAGCAGGACCTTGTTTTGTGTTTGGTATTGTTAGCTAACAGGTAGTCACCGGGAGGATGACGCAGCAGGACCTTGTTTTGTGTTTGGTATTGTTAGCTAACAGGTAGTCACTGAGAGGATAGCTAACAGGTAGTCACTGGGAGGATAGCTAACAGGTAGTCACTGGGAGGATAGCTAACAGGAAGTCACTGGGATGATAGCTAACAGGTAGTCACTGGGAGGATAGCTAACAGGTAGTCACTGGGAGGATAGCTAACAGGACGTCACTGGGAGGATAGCTAACAGGAAGTCACTGGGAGGATAGCTAACAGGTAGTCACTGGGAGGATAGCTAACAGGAAGTCACTGGGAGGATAGCTAACAGGAAGTCACTGGGAGGATAGCTAACAGGAAGTCACTGGGAGGATAGCTAACAAGTAGTCACTGAGAGGATAGCTAACAGGTAGTCACTGGGATGATAGCTAACAGGTAGTCACTGGGAGGATAGCTAACAGGAAGTCACTGGGATGATAGCTAACAGGTAGTCACTGGGAGGATAGCTAACAGGTAGTCACTGGGAGGATAGCTAACAGGAAGTCACTGGGAGGATAGCTAACAGGTAGTCACTGGGAGGATAGCTAACAGGTAGTCACTGGGAGGATAGCTAACAGGTAGTCACTGGGAGGATAGCTAACAGGAAGTCACTGGGAGGATAGCTAACAGGAAGTCACTGGGAGGATAGCTAACAAGAAGTCACTGGGAGGATAGCTAACAGGTAGTCACTGAGAGGATAGCTAACAGGTAGTCACTGGGAGGATAGCTAACAGGTAGTCACTGGGAGGATAGCTAACAGGTAGTCACTGAGAGGATAGCTAACAGGAAGTCACTGGGATGATAGCTAACAGGTAGTCACTGGGAGGATAGCTAACAGGTAGTCACTGGGGGGATAGCTAACAGGTAGTCACTGGGAGGATAGCTAACAGGTAGTCACTGGGAGGATAGCTAACAGGTAGTCACTGGGAGGATAGCTAACAAGTAGTCACTGGGAGGATAGCTAACAGGTAGTCACTGAGAGGATAGCTAACAGGTAGTCACTGGGAGGATAGCTAACAGGTAGTCACTGGGAGGATAGCTAACAGGTAGTCACTGGGAGGATAGCTAACATGTAGTCACTGAGAGGATAGATAACAGGTAGTCACTGGGAGGATAGCTAACAGGTAGTCACTGGGAGGATAGCTAACAGGTAGTCACTGAGAGGATAGCTAACAGGTAGTCACTGGGAGGATAGCTAACAGGTAGTCACTGGGAGGATAGCTAACATGTAGTCACTGGGAGGATAGCTAACAGGTAGTCACTGGGAGGATAGCTAACAGGTAGTCACTGGGAGGATAGCTAACAGGTAGTCACTGGGAGGATAGCTAACAGGTAGTCACTGGGAGGATAGCTAACATGTAGTCACTGGGAGGATAGCTAACAGGAAGTCACTGGGAGGATAGCTAACAGGTAGTCACTGGGAGGATAGCTAACAGGTAGTCACTGGGAGGATAGCTAACAGGTAGTCACTGGGAGGATAGCTAACAGGTAGTCACTGGGAGGATAGCTAACAGGTAGTCACTGGGAGGATAGCTAACAGGTAGTCACTGGGAGGATAGCTAACAGGTAGTCACTGAGAGGATAGCTAACAGGTAGTCACTGAAAGGATAGCTAACAGGTAGTCACTGGGAGGATAGCTAACAGGTAGTCACTGGGAGGATAGCTAACAGGAAGTCACTGGGATGATGACGTAGCAGTACATTGTCAGGTAGTTAGTTACAACATGGACAGATACAGTATGTTTAGGAGTGGAAAATAACTAGGATCTGACAAACCGGTATTTTTGTGAAGAGCAAGAGGAAACAACATGCACGGAATGACTAGCTACACTACACTATGAAACCACATACTATTACAGTGCCTCTGATATTACCGGCTGTAATTGATATGATGAAAACAATGTGTGGGGAAGAAGAGGCTCAGAAACTCACATCGATACCTTTGTCAGATAACGCTGTTAAACTAAGAATTCATGTTCTGACTGAACGACTCAAACTCCCCAGCTTCTGCTCTCCAGAAGGACGTTAGCTGTGATGATCCGAGATGCCCATTCATTGACTTTTGTTCACTATACTGTCGTGGCCAAAAGTTTTGAGAATGACACAAATATTCATTTTCACAAAGTTTGCTGCTTCAGTGTCTTTAGATATTTTTGTCAGATGTTACTCACACCTGTGTTAACGAGAGAATCACTGACATGATGTCAGCTGGTCCTTTTGTGGCATGGCTGAAATGCAGTGGAAATGTTTTTTTGGGGGATTCAGTTCATTTGCATGGCAAAGAAGGACTTTGCAATTAATTGCAATTCATCTGATCACTCTTCATAACATTCTGAAGTATATGCAAATTGCCATCATACAAACTGAGGCAGCAGACTTTGTGAAAATTAATATTTGTGTCATTCTTAAAACTTTTGGCCACCACTGTACATGTCTGGGGATGCTATTCATGAAGACATTCAGACTCACTAGAATATGATGCGTGGCTATATTGACGAATAACAGACTCCATATGGGATCGAATGGTGAGCTTTTGCATAGATGAGGCTCCTTCTTATGTTGGGACGGCGGGCAGGCCTCTACACTCTAGTTATGAACGTGTCTCCCTCTGCCATATGGACACATTGTACGATACACACACGGAGCTAGAATGGATACACCGGGAGCTACTGCCTGGCAAAAGAGCTGAGTACAGAACTCAGAGGTAAACTGCAGCACGTAACTTAGATGGCAAACCACATCAAACCACATCCACTCGCTCGCCTGTTCACTAAACTATGTGGAGATATGGGATCAGAGCATGACCACATTATAAACTGGGTGGTTCCAACCCTGAATGCTGATTGGCTGACAGCCGTGGTATATCAGATCGTATACCACAGGTATGACAAAACATGTATTTTTACGGCTCTATTTACGTTGATAACCAGTTTATAATAGCAATAAGGCACCTCAGGGGTTTGGTGGTATATGGCCAATATATCACGGCTAAGGGCTGTGTCCTAGAACTCCGCGTTGCGTCGAGCATAAAGAACAGCCTTTAGCCGTGCTATATTGGCCATATACCACACCCCCCTCGTGCCTTGCTTAACCGAGGTTTGTTGGTTATCAAGGGGGAGTGTTGGAAAGGCTTTTCACATTGAGAGAGGAACTGTTGTCATTCACAATGGCTGTAAAACAACACAGACTTGGTTGACTTTGTGTGTAAATATAAAGAAAATAACAGGAAACAGCATCAGTAAGTGTCCCACACCAGGGATGACTGTTCACCTCCAACGCTTGGAAGAGCACTTTGGAACCTGTGATCCTAGCTCAGTTGACTGTGATCCTAGCTCAGTTGACTGTGATCCTAGCTCAGTTGACTGTGATCCTAGCTCAGTTGACTGTGATCCTAGCCTAGTTGACTGTGATCCTAGCTCAGTTGACTGTGATCCTAGCCCAGTTGACTGTGATCCTAGCTCAGTTGACTGTGATCCTAGCTCAGTTGACTGTGATCCTAGCTCAGTTGACTGTGATCCTAGCTCAGTTGACTGTGATCCTAGCTCAGTTGACTGTGATCCTGGCTCAGTTGACTGTGATCCTAGCTCAGTTGACTGTGATCCTAGCTCAGTTGACTGTGATCCTAGCTCAGTTGACTGTGATCCTAGCTCAGTTGACTGTGATCCTAGCTCAGTTGACTGTGATCCTGGCTCAGTTGACTGTGATCCTAGCTCAGTTGACTGTGATCCTGGCTCAGTTGACTGTGATCCTGGCTCAGTTGACTGTGATCCTGGCTCAGTTGACTGTGATCCTGGCTCAGTTGACTGTGATCCTGGCTCAGTTGACTGTGATCCTAGCTCAGTTGACTGTGATCCTAGCTCAGTTGACTGTGATCCTAGCTCAGTTGACTGTGATCCTAGCTCAGTTGACTGTGATCCTAGCTCAGTTGACTGTGATCCTGGCTCAGTTGACTGTGATCCTAGCTCAGTTGACTGTGATCCTAGCTCAGTTGACTGTGATCCTAGCTCAGTTGACTGTGATCCTAGCTCAGTTGACTGTGATCCTAGCTCAGTTGACTGTGATCCTGGCTCAGTTGACTGTGATCCTGGCTCAGTTGACTGTGATCCTAGCTCAGTTGACTGTGATCCTGGCTCAGTTGACTGTGATCCTGGCTCAGTTGACTGTGATCCTGGCTCAGTTGACTGTGATCCTGGCTCAGTTGACTGTGATCCTGGCTCAGTTGACTGTGATCCTAGCTCAGTTGACTGTGATCCTAGCTCAGTTGACTGTGATCCTAGCTCAGTTGACTGTGATCCTAGCTCAGTTGACTGTGATCCTAGCTCAGTTGACTGTGATCCTGGCTCAGTTGACTGTGATCCTGGCTCAGTTGACTGTGATCCTGGCTCAGTTGACTGTGATCCTGGCTCAGTTGACTGTGATCCTAGCTCAGTTGACTGTGATCCTAGCTCAGTTGACTGTGATCCTAGCTCAGTTGACTGTGATCCTGGCTCAGTTGACTGTGATCCTAGCTCAGTTGACTGTGATCCTAGCTCAGTTGACTGTGATCCTAGCTCAGTTGACTGTGATCCTAGCTCAGTTGACTGTGATCCTAGCTCAGTTGACTGTGATCCTAGCTCAGTTGACTGTGATCCTAGCTCAGTTGACTGTGATCCTAGCTCAGTTGACTGTGATCCTGGCTCAGTTGACTGTGATCCTAGCTCAGTTGACTGTGATCCTGGCTCAGTTGACTGTGATCCTAGCTCAGTTGACTGTGATCCTAGCTCAGTTGACTGTGATCCTAGCTCAGTTGACTGTGATCCTGGCTCAGTTGACTGTGATCCTGGCTCAGTTGACTGTGATCCTGGCTCAGTTGACTGTGATCCTAGCTCAGTTGACTGTGATCCTAGCTCAGTTGACTGTGATCCTAGCTCAGTTGACTGTGATCCTGGCTCAGTTGACTGTGATCCTAGCTCAGTTGACTGTGATCCTAGCTCAGTTGACTGTGATCCTAGCTCAGTTGACTGTGATCCTAGCTCAGTTGACTGTGATCCTAGCTCAGTTGACTGTGATCCTGGCTCAGTTGACTGTGATCCTGGCTCAGTTGACTGTGATCCTGGCTCAGTTGACTGTGATCCTGGCTCAGTTGACTGTGATCCTGGCTCAGTTGACTGTGATCCTAGCTCAGTTGACTGTGATCCTGGCTCAGTTGACTGTGATCCTGGCTCAGTTGACTGTGATCCTGGCTCAGTTGACTGTGATCCTGGCTCAGTTGACTGTGATCCTGGCTCAGTTGACTGTGATCCTGGCTCAGTTGACTGTGATCCTAGCTCAGTTGACTGTGATCCTAGCTCAGTTGACTGTGATCCTGGCTCAGTTGACTGTGATCCTAGCTCAGTTGACTGTGATCCTGGCTCAGTTGACTGTGATCCTGGCTCAGTTGACATGCCAGTATGTGAAATCGAACAGCTGAAATACAACATTCCACAGGCCTCACAGATTCCAGAGCATTCAGATACAACATTCCACAGGCCTCACAGATTCCAGAGCATTCAGATACAACATTCCACAGGCCTCACAGATTCCAGAGCATTCAGATACAACATTCCACAGGCCTCACAGATTCCAGAGCATTCAGATACAACATTCCACATGCCTCACAGATTCCAGAGCATTCAGATACACCATTCCACAGGCCTCACAGATTCCAGAGCATTCAGATACAACATTCCACAGGCCTCACAGATTCCAGAGCATTCAGATACAACATTCCACAGGCCTCACAGATTCCAGAGCATTCAGATACAACATTCCACAGGCCTCACAGATTCCAGAGCATTCAGATACAACATTCCACATGCCTCACAGATTCCAGAGCATTCAGATACAACATTCCACAGGCCTCACAGATTCCAGAGCATTCAGATACAACATTCCACAGGCCTCACAGATTCCAGAGCATTCAGATACAACATTCCACATGCCTCACAGATTCCAGAGCATTCAGATACAACATTCCACAGGCCTCACAGATTCCAGAGCATTCAGATACAACATTCCACAGGCCTCACAGATTCCAGAGCATTCAGATACAACATCCCTACATTTCTCTCCACTCAGAAACACAGACTCCAAGTGCCCCACATACATGCCATTCATTGCCTCCATTTCAATCAATATTAATTTGCACATATCAATCAATGTAACAATGGATACTAATGACACTGATATTTCACCTACATACAACATGCACGTAAACAACAACACCATGCATGTAAACAACAGCAACAACACGCATGTAAACAACAACAACATGCACGTAAACAACAACAACGACATGCACGTAAACAACAACAACAAGATGCATGTAAACAACAACAACAACATGCATGTAAACAACAACAACAACATGTACGTAAACAACAACAACAAAATGCATGTAAAACAACAACAACAACACACACGTAAACAACAACAGCATACACGTATACAACAACCACAACACCATACACATAAACAACAACAACAACATGCACGTAAACAACAACATGCACGTAAACAACAACAACAAAATGCACGTAAACGACAACAACAACACGCACGTAAACGACAACAACTACATGCACATCAACAACAACAACATGCACGTAAACAACAACATAATGCACATAAACAACAAAATGCATGTAGAACAACAACAACATGCATGTAAACAACAACAACAACAACAGGCACGTAAACAATAACAACAACAGGCACGTTGACAATAACATCAACACGCACGTAAACAACAACAACATGCAAGCTTTTAAAAACGAAGCCCCGAGGACCAGACTACTATAGTATTCATTGGTACATTTTTTTAATAAAGACTTAAAAAGGCTGGGTCTCCATCTGATGGCTAATTATGGTTAAAACAGTGTGCAATGACTATTGCTCTACTAACCAAGCCATGTGTGTTGTGGACGGTGGCCAGTGTACCCGTGTGGGAGAGTTAGTATGTGGTACACAAAGACACTGGACAGGGTTAATGAGCGAGTCAGTTTCTGGATTAGTGGCCCGTATGCTATACGGGGGGAGAGTGACAGCAGCTCAATGTCGGTCTAAGAGACCACAGGAAGACCTCGACAGAAAACACACTATCCTCCCTATTGAAAACACACTGTCCTCTCCATTGAAAACACACTGTCCTCTCCATTGAAACCACACTATCCTCTCCATTAAAAACACACTATTCTCCCTATTGAAAACACACTGTCCTCTCCATTGAAAACACACTGTCCTCTCCATTGAAACCACACTATCCTCTCCATTAAAAACACACTATCCTCCCTATTGAAAACACACTGTCCTCTCCATTAAAAACACACTGTCCTCTCCATTAAAAACACACTGTCCTCTCCATTAAAAACACACTGTCCTCTCCATTAAAAACACACTGTCCTCTCCATTAAAAACACAGGCCCTCATGCTCACTGCAGCATCCTAAATAAATAACCTCTCCCTCCCTCTATACCCCCTCTCCCTCTCTCCCTCCCTCTATACCCCCTCTACCTCCCTCTATACCCCCTCTCCCTCTCTCCCTCCCTCTATACCCCTTCTCCCTCCCTCTATACCCCTCTCCCTCTATACCCTCTCTCCCTCCCTCTATACCCCCTCTCCCTCCCTCTATACCCCCTCCCATTCACCCCCCCCCCCCCACCACACACAGTCTCTGTCATTCACCCCCCCCCCCCACCACACACAGTCTCTGTCATTCACCCCCCCCCCCCCACCACACACAGTCGCTGTCATTCACACCCCCCCCCCCCCCCCCCCCACCACACACAGTCTCTGTCATTCACCCCACCCCCCCCACCACACACAGTCTCTATCAGTCACCCCCCCCCCATCACACACAGTCTCTGTCATTCACCCCCCCCCCCCCATCACACACAGTCTCTGTCATTCACCCCCCCCCCCCCCCCATCACACACAGTCTCTGTCATTCAAACCCCCCCCCCCCCCACCACACACAGTCTCTGTCACAGAGAAACACATACTGATGTCCACGTTGCAGCAGCCAAAGCCCCTCTCCACGGATAACACTGCTTGGTTCAAACAGGAAGTCTGAGACATGGTGACCCATTCTGGCAATGTGCTGGGGCAGAATGGTGTTGAGTGGTGCTGTGAAAACCTAGTGTCAGTCAGTCAATCAACCAGTCCAGTGGTGTTTGTTCAGCCATTGTGTTGCGTTTGTCCAAGTCAGTGTGAGTGACGTGAGTTAGAACATTATCTCCCCTTTCCTTCCTGTATGCTACCCAAATACAACAGCTACGTACATCCACTAGATAACAGCTAAGATATGTGTTGACTTGAAATTAAAAAGTCAGAACGAGAAAGAGATAAAGAGAGATTGTTGAAGAGAGAGAGATAGGTAAAGACAGAGATACTTGGAGAGAGAGGGAAAGACAGAGATAGTTGAAGAGAGAGAGAGAGGGAAATACAGAGATACTTCAAGAGAGAGGGAGGGAAAGACAGAGATATTTGAAGAGAGAGAGAGGGAAAGACAGAGATAGTTGAAGAGAGAGAGAGAGGGAAAGACAGAGATACTTGAAGAGAGCGAGAGAGGGAAAGACAGAGATACTTGAAGAGAGCGAGAGAGGGAAAGACAGAGATACTTGAAGAGAGAGAGAGGGAAAGACAGAGATACTTGAAGAGAGAGAGAGGGAAAGACAGAGATAGTTGAAGAGAGAGAGAGAGAGGGAAAGACAGAGATACTTCAAGAGAGAGGGAGGGAAAGACAGAGATAGTTGAAGAGAGAGAGAGAGAGAGAGAGAGAGGGGGAAAGGAATGAAAAGAGAAAAAGTTGGAGAAACAGGTAAAGACTGAGCGAGGGGTGCTAAGAGAGATAAGAGGTAGCGTTAACAAGAGAAACTGCTCTCTGGGTTCTGCCATTCCACACGGGAGGCCATATTGATCCGTGGCTCAGAGTGATGAAGTCACACGCTGTCGCTAAACACCATCGCACGTCCTCCATTGTTACCTCACGCTGTCGACGAGTGACATTAAGCTTCCTGTGACAGCGGGGTTCACAAAACCCACGCCGCTCAAATGACAACACCGCCTGCCCCAACTGTTAATACCCATCAGCCCCTTGGTGAAGACACAGTTTCAGGATTTCGTAGCCCCAATCTCTCGTTGTGAAAGCCGTTGTTGTATATAGTCTACTAAAGCTCTGATGAAGAGAGGCATTTCAAGAGGGGAAAGAGCTTTAATTTGTGGGTTTCTATCCAACAGTGAGTTCTATGAAGTCAGGGAAAAGTGAAGCGTAACTTAACTGGGGCGTTTGGAGCATGTTTCCAGTGGTACGTTAGGATGAGCAGGTGGGCCTGATGATTATTACAATGGAAAAAGACTGGAGGCTGGAGGCTGGAGGCTGGAGGCTGGAGGCTAGAGGCTAGAGGCTAGAGGCTAGAGGCTAGAGGCTAGAGGCTAGAGGCTAGAGGCTAGAGGCTAGAGGCTAGAGGCTAGAGGCTAGAGGCTAGAGGCTAGAGGCTAGAGGCTAGAGGCTAGAGACTAGAGGCTGGAGGCTGGAGGCTGGAGGGTGGAGGTGTGTTTGGTAGTATGATGAAAATTGCCTTTCTTCTTCAAAGTTGTTTATGATCACAGCCCTTTTATGATCACACACACGCGCATGCACAAGCAGACGCACACACATATTATCAAAGCATGTTGTGTGTGGCTGGAGCATCAGGGGACTCACTTCCGTCATGACACTGACACGTCATGTACACTGAACAAAAATATAAACACAATATGTAAAGTGTTGTTCCCATGTTTCATGAGCTGATCTAAAAGAATCCAGAAATGTTCCATACGCACAAAAAGCTTATTTCTCTCAAATGTTGTGCACAAATGTGTTTACATTCCTGTTAGTGAGCATTTCTCCTTTGCCAAAATAATCCATCCACCTGACAGGTGTGGCATATCAAGAAGCTGATTAAACATCATGATCATTACACAGGTGCACCTTGTGTTGGGGACAATAAAATGTTTCGAGGGAGTGTGCAATTGACATGCTGACTACAGGAATGTCCACAAGAGATGTTGCCAGATAATTGAATGTTCATTTCTCTACCATAAGCCATCTGCAACATTGTGAACAGAGTGCCCCATGGTGGCGGTGGGGTTATGGTATGGGCAGACAAAAGCTACGGACAACGAACCCCAATTGCATTTTATCAATGGCAATTTGAGCGCACAGAGATACCGTGACGAGATCCTGAGGCCCATTGTCGTAACATTCAACCACGGACATCACCTCCTGTTTCAACATGAAAATGTCCCAGTTCTTGCACGGCCTGCATACTCACCAGACATGTCACCCATTGAGCATGTTTGGGATGCTCTGGATCGACTTGTACGACAGCGTGTTCCAGTTCCTGCCAATATCCAGCAACTTTGCACAGCCATTGAAGAGGAGTGGGACAACATTCCATAGGCCACAATCAACAGCCTGATCCACTCACTGTGAAGGAGATGTGTCACGCTGTATGAGGCAAATGGTGGTCACACCAGATCCCCACCACTACTTTTTTGTTAAGGTATCTGTGATCAACAGATTCATATCTGTATTCCCAGTCATGTGAAATCCATAGATTAGGACCTAATGAATTTAGTTAAATTGACTGATATCCTTATATGAACTGTAACTCAGTCAAATCTTTGAAATTGTTGCATGTTGCATTTATATTTTTGGTCAGTATCCATAGTTTTACTAGTTTGCCCTTCTGTGAGCTGCATGAGGCTCTCCTGAGTATTTAGAAATGGGTTTGTGGTGGACACACACTCGAGCATACACACACAGATGAGTCTACACACACACACACACACACACACACACACACACACACACACACACACACACACACACACACACACACACACACACACACACACACATCTAAAGGAAGACACAGTGCCTGGGACAGATGTGGATCCCAGCCATATGGAGATAGAAACACACTCAGGCTAATCTAATGAAAATACATGGGGCTTGTCAGAGCCCTGTTCCCAGTGTACACACACACACACACACACACACACACACACACACACACACACACACACACACACACACACACACACACACACACACACACACACACTTAGAGAATCATATGGAATAGAATAGAGAATCAGGTGGAATAGAATAGAGAATCATATGGAATAGAATAGAGAATCAGGTGGAATAGAATAGAGAATCAGGTGCAATAGAATAGAGAATCAGGTGGAATAGAATAGAGAATCAGGTGGAATAGAATAGAGAATCATATGGAATAGAATAGAGAATCAGGTGGAATAGAATAGAGAATCAGGTGGAATAGAATAGAGAATCATATGGAAAAGAATAGAGAATCAGGTGGAATCGAATAGAGAATCAAATGGAACAGAATAGAGAATCAGGTGGAATAGAATAGAGAATCATATGGAATAGAATAGAGAATCAGGTGGAATAGAATAGAGAATCAGGTGGAATCGAATAGAGAATCAAATGGAACAGAATAGAGAATCAGGTGGAATAGAATAGAGAATCATATGGAATAGAATAGAGAATCAGGTGGAATAGAATAGAGAATCATATGGAATAGAATAGAGAATCAGGTGCAATAGAATAGAGAATCAGGTGGAATAGAATAGAGAATCATATGGAACAGAATAGAGAATCAGGTGGAATATAATAGAGAATCATATGGAATAGAATAGAGAATCAGGTGCAATAGAATAGAGAATCAGGTGGAATAGAATAGAGCATCAGGTGGAATAGAATAGAGAATCAGGTGGAATAGAATAGAGAATCATATGGAATAGAATAGAGAATCCGGTGGAATAGAATAGAGAATCATATGGAAGAGAATAGAGAATCACTTGGAATATAATAGAGAATCACATGGAATAGAATAGAGAATCAGGTGGAATAGAATAGAGAATAATATGGAATAGAATAGAGAATTCTATTGAATAGAATAGAGAATCAGGTGGAATAGAATAGAGAATCGAATAGAGAATCATATGGAATATAATAGAGAATCACATGGAATAGAATAGAGAATCAGGTGGAATAGAATAGAGAATAATATGGAATAGAATAGATAATTATTTTGAATAGAATAGGGAATTATGTGGAATAGAATAAATAGATTGACAGCTGCCTCTGATTGAGAACCATATCAGACCAAACACAGAAATAGAAAATCATAGAAAAACTAACATAGACAACCCACCCAACGCACGCCCTGACCATACTAAAACAAAAGACAAAACAAAGGAACTAAGGTCAGAACGTGACACCTGCTCAGTGACAACCCTGACAGATCACTCCTCTCATTAATGTATATTGAGCCCATCCCCACCCATCCCATAGATCTTTACTGAATATATATGTCACCCTCGTTCCGTAGAAAACACCAAATTGCACTTCTCTCTCTCTCGCTCTCTCTCTCTCTCTCTCTCATTCAACGAGGTGTCATTTTTAAAACCAGTTACCAGAAGATGCCACGCCAAACAGTGACAGAGACAGTTTCTAAAAGCTTTGGAACCAAATGACATGGAACGAAAGAAAGATAGAGAGAATAAGCGAAGGAGAGAGTGGAGGAGAAGTGGTTCCGTTTCGCATGGGAGTGATGGTGTCAGAGGCATGTATATCCGTCTCTCCATTAGCGACCCGCGCTGTGAGATTTTTCTGACCCACACAAGGAAAAAGGCCATTTTAGGCTTATGGGTTAGAGTACGGATTAGAATTAAGGTTAGAATTAGAATTAGGGGTTGGGCATTAAGGTTTACGGTTAGGGGTTAGGAAAATAGGATTTTGAATGGGAATAAATTGTTTGGTCCCCACACAGATAGTAAAATAAGTGTGTGTGTGTGTGTGATGGAGCGAGGATTAGCAGAGGGGGGCGGAGCAGAGTGGGTAGAAGACCCCCAAAGCTTGTTATGGTATGGAGTAATGTGAGAGAGAGACTATGTACAGACTCAGTGAGCATAGCCTTGCCATTGAGAAAAGCCTCCGTAGGAAGACCTGGCTCTCATGAGAAGACAGGCTATGTGCACACTGCCCACAAAATTTGGTGGAAACTGAGCTGCACTTCCTAACCTCCTGCCAAATGTATGACGATATTAGTGACACATATTTCCCTCAAATTGCACAGATCCACAAAGAAATTGAAAACAAACCCAATTTTGATAAACTCCCATATCTACTGGGAGAAATACCAGTGTGTCATCACAGCAGCAAGATGTATGACCTGTTGCCACAAGAAAAGGGCAACCAGTGAAGAACAAACACCATTGTAAATACAACCCATATTTATGCTTATTTATTTTAACTTGTGTGCTTTAACCATTTGTACATTGTTACAACACTGTATATATATAATATAACATTTGTAATGTCTTTATTGTTTTGAAACTTCTGTATGTGTAATGTTTACTGTTAATTTGTATTGTTTATTTCACTTTTGTATAATATCTACCTCACTTGCTTTGGCAATGTTAACACATGTTTCCCATGCCAATAAAGCCCCTTGAATTGAATTGAATTGAGAGAGAGAGAGGGACAACAAACAGATCCAGAGAGAGAGAGAGATGTCTTTATTGTTTTGAAACTTCTGTATGTGTAATGTTTACTGTTAATTTGTATTGTTTATTTCACTTTTGTATAATATCTACCTCACTTGCTTTGGCAATGTTAACACATGTTTCCCATGCCAATAAAGCCCCTTGAATTGAATTGAATTGAATTGAGAGAGAGAGAGAGAGAGAGAGAGAGAGAGAGAGAGAGAGAGAGAGAGAGAGAGAGAGAGAGAGAGAGAGAGAGAGAGAGAGAGAGAGAGAGAGAGAGAGAGAGAGAGAGAGAGAGAGAGAGAGAGAGAGAGAGAGAGAGAGAGAGAGAGAGAGAGAGAGAGAGAGAAAGAAACAGAGAAGGACAGAGAGAGAGAAAGAAACAGAGAAGGACAGAGAGAGAGAAAGAAACAGAGAGAGAGAGAAAGAAACAGAGAGAGAGAGAAAGAAACAGAGAGAGAGAGAAAGAGAGAAACAGAGAGAGAGAGAAAGAGAGAAACAGAGAGAGAGAGAAACAGAGAGAGAAACAGAGAGAGAGAGAGAGAGAGAGAGAGAGAAACAGAGAGAGAGAGAGAGAGAGAAACAGAGAGAGAGAGAGAGAGAGAGAGAGAGAGAGAGAGAGAGAGAGAGAGAGAGAGAGAAGAGAGAGAGAGAGAGAGAGAGAGAGAGAGAAACAGAGAGAGAGAGAGAGAGAGAGAGAAACAGAGAGAGAGAGAAACAGAGAAAGAGAGAGAGAGAGAGAGAGAGGAACAGAGAAAGAGAGAGAGAGAGAGAGAGAGAAACAGAGAAAGAGAGAGAGAGAGAAACAGAGAAAGAGAGAGAGAGAGAGAGAAACAGAGAAAGAGAGAGAGAGAGAGAGAGAGAGAGAAACAGAGAAAGAGAGAGAGAAACAGAGAGAGATAAACAGAGAAAGAGAGAGAAACAGAGAGAGCTAGAGAGAGAGAGAAACACACAGAGAGAGAGAGAGAGAGAGAGACACAGTGAGAGAATAAGAGAGAAGATATGACCAAATAAACAGCATAAGGCCATAGCTTTCCCTTGGTGATGCAGAGGATCAGTCATCTTGCAGCAGAGCCAAAGATCGCAGGTGCAATCACACATCTTTAACCTCTTTAACGACTTTAACGAGTCACCCTCCCGGATCCGGGATCCTCCTAATCAAAAAAGCTGACTAGCATAGCCTAGCCTAACGCGACAGGGATATCATATAATATAATCCAATACAGCAAATGAAAGATAAAAATCATGTGAATCCAGCCATCATTTCCGATTTTTAAAATGTTTTACAGCGAAAACACAATATATATTTATATTAGCTCACCACAATAGCCAAACACACAACGCCATGTTTTCACCATGTTTCCACCGCAAAGGTAGCTTTCACAAAACCCACAAATAGAGATAAAATTAATCACTAACCTTTGGACAACTTCATCAGATGACAGTCTTATAACATCATATTATACAATACATTTATGTTTTGTTCGAAAATGTGCATATTTAGAGCTACAAATCCTGGTTTTACATTGTGAATACGTAGCCATAATGCACCAAAATGTCCGGAGTTATTTTGGACAGTCATGTAATCTAACCAAAAAACTCATCATAAACTTTACTAAAAAATACATGTTGTGCAGCAAATGAAAGATACACTGGTTCTTATTAATGCAACTTCTGTGTTAGATTTTTAAAAATAACTTTAGTACAACATACAGCATGCAATATTGTGAGACAGCGCTCACATATTCTCCGTGTTGTTGGAGCCAACACAAACCACAAAAATACGAAATAACATCATAAATATTCTCTTACTTTTGATGATCTTCCATCAGAATGTTGTGCAAGGAGTCCTAGTTCCAGAATAAATCGTTGTTTTGTTTTAGAATGTCCATTTCTTCTGTTGAATTAGCAACTTTGGCTCGCCATGTGGAGGGCACATGTCCAAGAAATCTTTGCGCCTGGAACAAAAAATTCCAAAAGTCTCAATAAACGTCGAATAAACTGGTCAAACCTACTTTATGATGTTTTTCTCATATGTATCCAATAAAATCAGAGCCGGAGCATTTCGTCGTGTATACGTAACGCATTTCAGAAGACAATGTGAAGTTCCCCTGTGCGCAGTTGAATACTGACAAAAGAGCGGACCTGTCACTCCAAAACCTCTCATTCGGCCTCACATCAAGCTAGACACCCCATTCAACCTTCTACTGCCTGTTGACATCTAGTGGAAGGCGTATGAAGTGCATACAGATCCATAAATATAAGCCAGTTGAATAGGCAGGCCCTGACACAGAGCCCCATTTTCATAATTTTCACTTCCTGTTTGGAAGTTTGCCAAATGAGTTCTGTTTTACTCACAGATATAATTCAAACAGTTTTAGAAACTTCATAGTGTTTTCTATCCAATAGTAATAATAATATGCATATTGTATGATCTAGAACAGAGTACGAGGCCGTTTAATTTGGGCACGATTTTTTCCCAAAGTGAAAACAGCGCCCCCTATTAAGAAGAAGTTTTAAACATTTACAGGTTTTGATCAGGTTCAGATATACAAAATACATTTTGTCCTGATTGATAAATCCAGTCAGAAATGCAGAATTAAGACAAAAAAATAAATAATTCATTGTAAAAATTGCCTGTTATGTTTTTACCTGCCATACATAATTCCTACTTTGACATTTTTTTTATTTAACTAGGCAAGTCAGTTAAGAACAAATTCGTATTTTCAACGACGGCCTAGGAACAGTGGGATAACTGCCTTGATCAGGGGCAGAACGACAGATTTTTACCTTGTCAGCATGGGGATTCAATCTCTCAACCTTTCGGTTACTAGTCCAACCCTCTAACCACTAGGCTACCTGCCGCCCCATGTTTAATGTGGTCCCCCTGCTGGCTTATTATTCATGATCTGAAAATCAAGAGTCTTGGATTTAAATATGGGCCCAGAAGAGCACAGCGTATAAAGAGGATGGGTAAAGTGATGGTGAATAACACAGTTACCAGGATATCCCTGGGTTAGTTATGTCTAAGGCGGCTAAAAGGGAAGCATGGAAATCCTGATTGACCACACTGCCATGGCGACCACACTGCCACGGCGACCACGCTGCCACGGCAACCATACTGAACAAAGAAGAAAGGGAGCCTCCCTGGTGGTGCAAGAGGACCTAGGAACCGACATCGTAGGTTCAAACCCCACATGTCCAGGTTGTAGTTGTGATTGGACGATTAAGTTAAAATGCCATGTGTCTCTATATCAGGAATGCGCCACATGCCACCCCCCCCACACTTTTTTTTGAAAGCACTCGGATCAATAATAATAATGAACAAATACAGGGGCCTTCAGAAAGTATTCAGACAGCTTGACTTTTTCAGATTTTGTTGCATTACAGCCTATATTTACAGTAAAATTTATTACATTTAGATTTTTTGATAGACAATACCTGGAAAGGGTTGTCTTTCAATGATCAACAACAAATTTGACAGAGCTTGAAGAATTTTGCACATGTGGGTACACAGACCAGTGAGACACTGCCGAGTCCAGATTTCTTGTGGCACACAACCACGGTCAAAGTTGCCCATCCCTGATTTACTGTATATCATAGTGCTGAGCGAATAGTGCTTTTTGAGGTCGGTTCGGTTTCGGTTCGATAATTAATATGACCACTTTTTCTGTGATAAACTATGTAGAATATTGGCCTGTTGGAAACTACAACTCCCTATTACATCATACAGTTCAGTCTGGATCTGATTTAACTCTAGAGAAACTACAACTCCCTACTACATCTCACAGTTCGGGCTTGATCTGCTTTATCTTTAAAGAAACCGTGCTATGTGCACACTGAGATCACAGGGGGAAAAAAAAAACAGAACGAAATGGAATTCAAATAACTGAACCGATGTTGGTCCGTTAGTTCTTTAATTAATAAAAAAACGAACTAATAAACAACATTTTGTTTAATCGCTCAAAACTACTATATCACATAATGGGGATGTATTTCACGCTGCTTTCTAATGCTTTAATTTGCATGCTGAGAATGTTGTGTTAATATGGACAGCTTTTGTGTTTTGGACACCTGGACAGCTTTTGTGTTTTGTGAATATATCTAATTTCTTGACCTCACAATGTTAACACAACCTAAAGAAACATTTTGGGAACTTTCAAAGAACACAATGTTCCTACCAGACTGTTCCCACAACCAAATGAAACATTTTGGGAACCTTTTAAAGAACAGATTAAATATCTTACAGGAATGTACTTGCAACATCAGGCAAATGGTTTTATACAAAGATTCTATAATCATCACCACAAATGGAGCGTTGTTGTGTTATTACAACATTTGCCGTGACCTAACAATTGTTCTGGGATCTTTAACAGGACCAACTGGTTCATTACTGGCACATTCTGTTATTACATTACCTGGACATCTAATGCGAACTTCTGGTTCATTACTGGCACATTCTGTTATTACATTACCTGGACATCTAATGAGAACTTCCCGTTCATTACTGGCACATTCTGTTATTACATTACCTGGACATCTAATGAGAACTTCTGGTGAATGTTCTGTGGTGGATGTCACAGTTGTTGTGCACAATGTTTTAGTGAATGTTAGGCGAACATTCCAGCGGTATTTCATTTCAAACGTTGTGGATGACTCTTCATGTAATGACAGCTCACTGAGACTTCACAAGGTCGTGTTCATGCTTCATAACAAGTTGATAAACTTCATAACCAGTTGATACACTTCAGAACCAGTTGATACACTTCATAACCAGTTGATACACTTCATAACCAGTTGATACACTTCAGAACCAGTTGATACACTTCAGAACCAGTTGATACACTTCATAACCAGTTGATACACTTCATAACCAGTTGATACACTTCATAACCAGTTGATACACTTCATAACCAGTTGATACACTTCATAACCAGTTGATACACCTCATAACCAGTTGATACACTTCATAACCAGTTGATAAACTTCATAACCAGTTGATACACTTCATAACCAGTTGATACACTTTATAACCAGTTGATACACTTCAGAACCAGTTGATAAACTTTATAACCAGTTGATACACTTCATAACCAGTTGATACACTTCATAACCAGTTGATACACTTCATAACCAGTTGATACACTTCATAACCAGTTGATACACTTCATAACCAGTTGATAAACTTCATAACCAGTTGATACACTTCATAACCAGTTGATACACTTCATAACCAGTTGATAAACTTCATAACCAGTTGATACACTTCATAACCAGTTGATACACTTCATAACCAGTTGATAAACTTCATAACCAGTTGATAAACTTTATAACCAGTTGATACACTTCAGAACCAGTTGATAAACTTCATAACCAGTTGATAAACTTCAGAACCAGTTGATACACTTCAGAACCAGTTGATAAACTTCAGAACCAGTTGATAAACTTCAGAACCAGTTGATACACTTCATAACCAGTTGATACACTTCATAACCAGTTGATACACTTTATAACCAGTTGATACACTTCATAACCAGTTGATACACTTCATAACCAGTTGATAAACTTCAGAACCAGTTGATAAACTTCAGAACCAGTTGATACACTTCAGAACCAGTTGATACACTTCAGAACCAGTTGATAAACTTCAGAACCAACGCTTCATGGTTGCTTTCTTTATTTTTCCGCACTTTTTATTGTCCGTTAGTCAGCATCGCATTTTGGCGTGTGCATCAGCTCAAGCTTTTTGACTTTTTTTACAGTTGCAATCTTATAACGTCGCTGTGACCTCATCGAATAGTGGTGAACATGATGTCATCGAATAGTGGTGAACATGATGTCATTGGATAGTGGTGAACATGATGTCATTGGATAGTGGGGACCATGATTTCATTGGATAGTGGGGAACATAAATTCATTGGATAGTGGTGAACATGATGTCATTGGATAGTGGTGAACATGATGTCATCGAATAGTGGTGAACATGATGTCATTGGATAGTGGGGAACATGATGTCATCGAATAGTGGTGAACATGTCATTGGATAGTGGTGAACATGATGTCATTGGATGGTGGTGAACATGATGTCATTGGATAGTGGTGAACATGATTTCATTGGATAGTGGTGAACATGATGTCATTGGATAGTGGTGAACATGATGTAATTTTATAGTGGTGAACATGATGTCATTGGATAGTGGGGAACATGATTTCATTGGATAGTGGTGCACATGATGTCATTGGATAGTGGGGAACATGATTTCATTGGATAGTGGTGAACATGATGTCATTGGATAGTGGTGAACATGATGTCATTGGATAGTGGTGAACATGATGTCATTGGATAGTGGGGAACATGATTTCATTGGATAGTGGCGAACATGATGTCATTGGATAGTGGTGAACACAAATCACATGGAAAAACTCAGACACTAATACAGAACTCGGCAGGCCATTGGGGAATGAGGGGACGTTCCTCCATTCTGTGGATGTGTAACCATGTGACTCTTTCTAAATGTATTTCTTTGAAAGCCCCTGTCTAACTCACTAAATGTGTCCCTGAATGGCACTTTCTAACTAAGTGATTGTGTGTGTGTGTGTGTGTCTGACTGTCTGAGTGTGTGTGTGTGAGAGAGACTTTCATTGACTCGCCACATTTGTATCCCCCACCACACAGTGGTGACTCTGGTTCGTTGGGACACTAAAGCCTGCTTGACTTGCCCTATGCAGACTGAATGCTAACTCCGGTGAAGGAATGCCCGCCGTTGGCACCCGGTCAATGCCACTGAGAGTGACAACACCAAGCACTGGCAACCATGTTTGATTTTGTGGGCGACGGCGCCACCTCAGCACAGGGGAGGCAACGTACCACACTACACTGCCAGCGGGGCAGATCAATGGAGGGAAGTTCTGGAAAGAAAAGGTCACTGCCTCCATGATGGTGGAAGAACAGCTGAGGTTTGGAACTTGTATCTGAACAATTGACATCCTGAGTTTTCTGGAGTTATTTATGTTTAGAGAATGTCTCTCAGTTTGAATTTGTTCTATGACATTATGGGAACGTGTTGCTCCAGCTGATTTGTTCACATAGAAAACGGAGCGTTACATTTTTTAATACGGCCGGATTCCCGGCACCTACCCTTATAAATTTTTTTTTATGCATACATGACTGTAAGTCGCTTTGGATTAAAACGTCTGCTAAATGGAATAAGAAAACATTCTTGGCTGATTCTGTGACAGATATATTTAATGTATGATTTGGACGCATCGGTTCACACTCTTTCTATCAGTACATTAGATCAGGCCTCCATGTCACATGTCACATGTGGCATCTGGTGTCTACCATACCTGGCTCCTGGTGTCTACCATACCTGGTTCCTGGTGTCTACCCTACCTGGTTCCTTGTGTCTACCATACCTGTCTCCTTGTGTCTACCCTACCTGGTTCCTGGTGTCTACCCTACCTGTCTCCTGGTGTCTACCCTACCTGTCTCCTGGTGTCTACCCTAACTGGTTCCTGGTGTCTACCATACCTGTCTCCTTGTGTCTACCCTACCTGGTTCCTGGTGTCTACCCTACCTGTCTCCTGGTGTCTACCCTACCTGGTTCCTGGTGTCTACCATACCTGGTTCCTGGTGTCTACCCTACCTGTCTCCTGGTGTCTACCCTACCTGTCTCCTGGTGTCTACCCTACCTGGTTCCTGGTGTCTACCCTACCTGTCTCCTGGTGTCTACCATACCTGGTTCCTGGTGTCTACCCTACCTGGTTCCTGGTGTCTACCCTACCTGGGTCCTGGTGTCTACCATACCTGGTTCCTGGTGTCTACCCTACCTGTCTCCTGGTGTCTACCCTACCTGTCTCCTGGTGTCTACCCTACCTGGTTCCTGGTGTCTACCCTACCTGTCTCCTGGTGTCTACCATACCTGGTTCCTGGTGTCTACCCTACCTGGTTCCTGGTGTCTACCCTACCTGGGTCCTGGTGTCTACCCTACCTGTCTCCTGGTGTCTACCATACCTGGTTCCTGGTGTCTACCCTACCTGGGTCCTGGTGTCTACCCTACCTGGTTCCTGGTGTCTACCATACCTGGGTCCTGGTGTCTACCCTACCTGGTTCCTGGTGTCTACCATACCTGTCTCCTGGTGTCTACCCTACCTGTCTCCTGGTGTCTACCCTACCTGTCTCCTGGTGTCTACCATACCTGGTTCCTGGTGTCTACCGTACCTGGTTCCTGGTGTCTACCCTACCTGTCTCCTGGTGTCTACCATACCTGGTTCCTGGTGTCTACCCTACCTGTCTCCTGGTGTCTACCATACCTGGTTCCTGGTGTCTACCCTACCTGTCTCCTGGTGTCTACCATACCTGGTTCCTGGTGTCTACCCTACCTGTCTCCTGGTGTCTACCCTACCTGTCTCCTGGTGTCTACCTTACCTGTCTCCTGGTGTCTACCTTACCTGTCTCCTGGTGTCTACCTTACCTGTCTCCTGGTGTCTACCCTACCTGTCTCCTTGTGTCTACCCTACCTGGTTCCTGGTGTCTACCATACCTGGTTCCTGGTGTCTACCCTACCTGGTTCCTAGTGTCTACCCTACCTGGTTCCTGGTGTCTACCCTACCTGGTTCCTGGTGTCTACCTTACCTGGTTCCTGGTGTCTACCCTACCTGGTTCCTGGTGTCTACCTTACCTGGTTCCTGGTGTCTACCCTACCTGGGTCCTGGTGTCTACCCTACCTGTCTCCTGGTGTCTACCATACCTGGTTCCTGGTGTCTACCATACCTGGTTCCTGGTGTCTACCCTACCTGGTTCCTGGTGTCTACCCTACCTGTCTCCTGGTGTCTACCCTACCTGGTTCCTGGTGTCTACCCTACCTGTCTCCTGGTGTCTACCATACCTGGTTCCTGGTGTCTACCATACCTGGTTCCTGGTGTCTACCCTACCTGGGTCCTGGTGTCTACCCTACCTGTCTCCTGGTGTCTACCTTACCTGTCTCCTGGTGTCTACCCTACCTGTCTCCTGGTGTCTACCCTACCTGTCTCCTGGTGTCTACCCTACCTGTCTCCTGGTGTCTACCCTACCTGGGTCCTGGTGTCTACCCTACCTGTCTCCTGGTGTCTACCCTACCTGTCTCCTGGTGTCTACCTTACCTGGCTCCTGGTGTCATCATACCTGTCTCCTGGTGTCATCATACCTGTCTCCTGGTGTCTACCCTACCTGTCTCCTGGTGTCTACCTTACCTGGCTCCTGGTGTCATCATACCTGTCTCCTGGTGTCTACCCTACCTGTCTCCTGGTGTCTACCCTACCTGTCTCCTGGTGTCTACCCTACCTGTCTCCTGGTGTCTACCCTACCTGGGTCCTGGTGTCTACCCTACCTGTCTCCTGGTGTCTACCCTACCTGGGTCCTGGTGTCTACCCTACCTGTCTCCTGGTGTCTACCCTACCTGTCTCCTGGTGTCTACCTTACCTGTCTCCTGGTGTCTACCTTACCTGTCTCCTGGTGTCTACCTTACCTGTCTCCTGGTGTCTACCCTACCTGTCTCCTTGTGTCTACCCTACCTGGTATCTGGTGTCTACCATACCTGGTTCCTGGTGTCTACCCTACCTGGTTCCTAGTGTCTACCCTACCTGGTTCCTGGTGTCTACCCTACCTGGTTCCTGGTGTCTACCTTACCTGGTTCCTGGTGTCTACCCTACCTGGTTCCTGGTGTCTACCTTACCTGTCTCCTGGTGTCTACCCTACCTGGTTCCTGGTGTCTACCCTACCTGGTTCCTGGTGTCTACCTTACCTGGTTCCTGGTGTCTACCCTACCTGGTTCCTGGTGTCTACCTTACCTGGTTCCTGTTGTCTACCCTACCTGGTTCCTGGTGTCTACCTTACCTGGTTCCTGGTGTCTACCCTACCTGGTTCCTGGTGTCTACCTTACCTGGTTCCTGTTGTCTACCCTACCTGGTTCCTGGTGTCTACCTTACCTGGTTCCTGGTGTCTACCCTACCTGGTTCCTGGTGTCTACCTTACCTGGTTCCTGGTGTCTACCTTACCTGATTCCTGGTGTCTACCCTACCTGGTTCCTGGTGTCATCATACATAGCTCCTGCTGTCTACCATACTTTTTTTCTGGTTTCTACCATAGTCCTGGGTCAGTTAGGTATGACCTTTGACCTCTTTCAAAGCGCTGGGAACACACCCAGGAGAAGAGGGGTGATTTTAGGGTTCTCACAGTCCCCCCTACTCATATTAAAACATTTAGCAAAACATTACCCCACAGCAGGGGCAAAGGAGGATAGGAGATGGGTCGGGGTAGGAAAGGAGAGAGAGGGGAGAAGGAGAGGTGAAGAGTGGTAGAGAGGAGAGGTGGAGAGTGGTAGAGATGAGAGGTGAAGAGTGGTAGAGATGAGAGGTGAAGAGTGGTAGAGATGAGAGGTGAAGAGTGGTAGAGATGAGAGGTGAAGAGTGGTAGAGAGGTGAAGATGTTTACCATGGTCCCTTGGTGGCGATCTAGTTTGAGACGTTTCTTTCAGCTGATCCACGTGTTTCTGTCCCTGACATTGTCCTTGTCCATGTCTCACACTCTGTTTTATCACTATCCTCTGATCTTACCACATCCACTGCTCTCCTTCCTCCCGCTCTCTTTTTCCCTCCCTCTTCTTCCACAGATATCCTCTTATTATACCTATCCCTCTATCCTCTCCCTCTGTCATCTCCTGTACCTCTATCCTCTACCTCTATCACCTCCTCTCCCTCCATTCTCTGCCTCTATCCTCTCCTGTCCCTCTATCCTCTCCCTCTCTCCTCTCCCTCTATCCTCGCATATCCCTCTATCATCTCCTATCTCTCTATCCTCTCCTATCCCTCTATCCTCTCTTCTCCCTCTGTCCTGTCATCTATCTCTATCATCTCATCTCCCTTTATCCTCTCCTCTCCCTCTATCCTCTCCCTCTATCCTCTCACTATCCTCTCCTATCCCTCTATCCTCTCCTATCCCTCTATCCTCTCACTCTATCCTCTCACTCTATCCTCTCACTCTATCCTCTCACTCTATCCTCTCCTCTCACTCTATCCTCTCCCTCTATCCTCTCACTCTATCCTCTCCTCTCCCTCTATCCTCTCACTCTATCCTCTCCTCTCCATCTATCCTCTCACTCTATCCTCTCACTCTATCCTCTCACTCTATCCTCTCACTCTATCCTCTCACTCTATCCTCTCACTCTATCCTCTCCTCTCCCTCTATCCTCTCACTCTATCCTCTCCTCTCCCTCTATCCTCTCCATCTATCCTCTCACTCTATCCTCTCACTCTATCCTCTCCTCTCCCTCTCTCCTCTCCCTCTATCCTCGCATATCCCTCTATCATCTCCTATCTCTCTATCCTCTCCTATCCCTCTATCCTCTCTTCTCCCTCTGTCCTGTCATCTATCTCTATCATCTCATCTCCCTTTATCCTCTCCTCTCCCTCTATCCTCTCCCTCTATCCTCTCACTATCCTCTCCTATCCCTCTATCCTCTCCTATCCCTCTATCCTCTCACTCTATCCTCTCACTCTATCCTCTCACTCTATCCTCTCCTCTCACTCTATCCTCTCCCTCTATCCTCTCACTCTATCCTCTCCTCTCCCTCTATCCTCTCACTCTATCCTCTCCTCTCCATCTATCCTCTCACTCTATCCTCTCACTCTATCATCTCACTCTATCCTCTCACTCTATCCTCTCACTCTATCCTCTCACTCTATCCTCTCACTCTATCCTCTCCTCTCCCTCTATCCTCTCACTATATCCTCTCCTCTCCCTCTATCCTCTCACTCTATCCTCTCACTCTATCCTCTCCTCTCCCTCTACCCTCTCACTCTATCCTCTCACTCTATCCTCTCACTCTATCCTCTCCTCTCCATCTATCCTCTCCATCTATCCTCTCACTCTATCCTCTCACTCTATCCTCTCACTCTATCCTCTCCTCTCCCTCTATCCTCTCACTCTATCCTCTCACTCTATCCTCTCCTCTCCCTCTATCCTCTCACTCTATCCTCTCCCTCTATCCTCTCACTCTATCCTCTCACTCTATCCTCTCACTCTATCCTCTCCCTCTATCCTCTCACTCTATCCTCTCACTCTATCCTCTCACTCTATCCTCTCACTCTATCCTCTCACTCTATCCTCTCACTCTATCCTCTCACTCTATCCTCTCCTCTCCCTCTATCCTCTCACTCTATCCTCTCACTCTATCCTCTCCTCTCCCTCTATCCTCTCACTCTATCCTCTCCCTCTATCCTCTCACTCTATCCTCTCCCTCTATCCTCTCACTCTATCCTCTCCTCTCCCTCTATCCTCTCACTCTATCCTCTCCTCTCCCTCTATCCTCTCACTCTATCCTCTCACTCTATCCTCTCCTCTCCCTCTATCCTCTCACTCTATCCTCTCACTCTATCCTCTCACTCTATCCTCTCCTCTCCCTCTCTCCTCTCACTCTATCCTCTCACTCTATCCTCTCCTCTCCCTCTATCCTCTCACTCTATCCTCTCCCTCTATCCTCTCACTCTATCCTCTCCATCTATCCTCTCACTCTATCCTCTCACTCTATCCTCTCACTCTATCCTCTCCCTCTATCCTCTCACTCTATCCTCTCACTCTATCCTCTCACTCTATCCTCTCCTCTCCCTCTATCCTCTCACTCTATCC
The DNA here is from genome assembly GCF_016432855.1 of Salvelinus namaycush. Lineage (NCBI taxonomy): Eukaryota > Metazoa > Chordata > Actinopteri > Salmoniformes > Salmonidae > Salvelinus > Salvelinus namaycush. The sequence continues at coordinate 42,749,524 of NC_052319.1, read as the reverse complement.
TCTCCTCTCCCTCTATCCTCTCACTCTATCCTCTCCTCTCCCTCTATCCTCTCACTCTATCCTCTCACTCTATCCTCTCCTCTCCCTCTATCCTCTCACTCTATCCTCTCCCTCTATCCTCTCACTCTATCCTCTCACTCTATCCTCTCACTCTATCCTCTCACTCTATCCTCTCCTCTCCCTCTATCCTCTCACTCTATCCTCTCCTATCCCTCTATCCTCTCACTCTATCCTCTCCTATCCCTCTATCCTCTCACTCTATCCTCTCCTCTCCCTCTATCCTCTCCCTCTATCCTCTCACTCTATCCTCTCCTCTCCCTCTATCCTCTCACTCTATCCTCTCCTCTCCCTCTATCCTCTCCCTCTATCCTCTCACTCTATCCTCTCACTCTATCCTCTCACTCTATCCTCTCACTCTATCCTCTCACTCTATCCTCTCACTCTATCCTCTCCTCTCCCTCTATCCTCTCACTCTATCCTCTCCTATCCCTCTATCCTCTCACTCTATCCTCTCCCTCTATCCTCTCCCTCTATCCTCTCACTCTATCCTCTCCCTCTATCCTCTCCCTCTATCCTCTCCCTCTATCCCCTCCCTCTATCCTCTCCCTCTATCCTCTCCCTCTATCCTCTCCCTCTATCCTCTCACTATATCCTCTCACTCTATCCTCTCCTCTCCCTCTATCCTCTCACTCTATCCTCTCCTCTCCCTCTATCCTCTCACTCTATCCTCTCACTCTATCCTCTCCTCTCCCTCTATCCTCTCACTCTATCCTCTCACTCTATCCTCTCCCTCTATCCTCTCACTCTATCCTCTCCTATCCCTCTATCCTCTCCCTCTATCCTCTCACTCTATCCTCTCCCTCTAACCTCTCCCTCTATCCTCTCACTCTATCCTCTCCTCTCCCTCTATCCTCTCCTCTCCCTCTATCCTCTCCCTCTATCCTCTCACTCTATCCTCTCCTCTCCCTCTATCCTCTCCTCTCCCTCTAACCTCTCCCTCTATCCTCTCACTCTATCCTCTCCTCTCCCTCTATCCTCTCCTATCCCTCTATCCTCTCCCTCTATCCTCTCACTCTATCCTCTCCCTCTATCCTCTCCTATCCCTCTATCCTCTCCTCTCCCTCTGTCCTCTCCTCTACCTCTATCCTCTCCTATCCCTCTATCCTCTCCCTCTATCCTCTCACTCTATCCTCTCCCTCTATCCTCTCCTATCCCTCTATCCTCTCCCTCTATCCTCTCCTATCCCTCTAACCTCTCCCTCTATCCTCTCACTCTATCCTCTCCTCTCACTCTATCCTCTCCTCTCACTCTATCCTCTCACTCTATCCTCTCCTCTCACTCTATCCTCTCCTCTCCCTCTATCCTCTCCCTCTATCCTCTCACTCTATCCTCTCACTCTATCCTCTCCTCTCCCTCTATCCTCTCACTCTATCCTCTCCCTCTATCCTCTCACTCTATCCTCTCACTCTATCCTCTCACTCTATCCTCTCCCTCTATCCTCTCACTCTATCCTCTCACTCTATCCTCTCACTCTATCCTCTCACTCTATCCTCTCACTCTATCCTCTCACTCTATCCTCTCACTCTATCCTCTCCTCTCCCTCTATCCTCTCACTCTATCCTCTCACTCTATCCTCTCCTCTCCCTCTATCCTCTCACTCTATCCTCTCCCTCTATCCTCTCACTCTATCCTCTCCCTCTATCCTCTCCCTCTATCCTCTCCTCTCCCTCTATCCTCTCACTCTATCCTCTCCTATCCCTCTATCCTCTCACTCTATCCTCTCACTCTATCCTCTCCTCTCCCTCTATCCTCTCACTCTATCCTCTCACTCTATCCTCTCACTCTATCCTCTCCTCTCCCTCTCTCCTCTCACTCTATCCTCTCCTCTCCCTCTATCCTCTCACTCTATCCTCTCCCTCTATCCTCTCACTCTATCCTCTCCATCTATCCTCTCACTCTATCCTCTCACTCTATCCTCTCCCTCTATCCTCTCACTCTATCCTCTCACTCTATCCTCTCACTCTATCCTCTCCTCTCCCTCTATCCTCTCACTCTATCCTCTCCTCTCCCTCTATCCTCTCACTCTATCCTCTCCTCTCCCTCTATCCTCTCACTCTATCCTCTCACTCTATCCTCTCCTCTCCCTCTATCCTCTCACTCTATCCTCTCCCTCTATCCTCTCACTCTATCCTCTCACTCTATCCTCTCACTCTATCCTCTCCTCTCCCTCTATCCTCTCACTCTATCCTCTCCTCTCCCTCTATCCTCTCACTCTATCCTCTCCTATCCCTCTATCCTCTCACTCTATCCTCTCCTCTCCCTCTATCCTCTCCCTCTATCCTCTCACTCTATCCTCTCCTCTCCCTCTATCCTCTCACTCTATCCTCTCCTCTCCCTCTATCCTCTCCCTCTATCCTCTCACTCTATCCTCTCACTCTATCCTCTCACTCTATCCTCTCACTCTATCCTCTCACTCTATCCTCTCACTCTATCCTCTCCTCTCCCTCTATCCTCTCACTCTATCCTCTCCTATCCCTCTATCCTCTCACTCTATCCTCTCCCTCTATCCTCTCCCTCTATCCTCTCCCTCTATCCTCTCACTCTATCCTCTCCCTCTATCCTCTCCCTCTATCCCCTCCCTCTATCCTCTCCCTCTATCCTCTCCCTCTATCCTCTCCCTCTATCCTCTCACTCTATCCTCTCACTCTATCCTCTCCTCTCCCTCTATCCTCTCACTCTATCCTCTCCTCTCCCTCTATCCTCTCACTCTATCCTCTCACTCTATCCTCTCCTCTCCCTCTATCCTCTCACTCTATCCTCTCACTCTATCCTCTCCCTCTATCCTCTCACTCTATCCTCTCCTATCCCTCTATCCTCTCCCTCTATCCTCTCACTCTATCCTCTCCCTCTAACCTCTCCCTCTATCCTCTCACTCTATCCTCTCCTCTCCCTCTATCCTCTCCTATCCCTCTATCCTCTCCCTCTATCCTCTCACTCTATCCTCTCCCTCTATCCTCTCCTATCCCTCTATCCTCTCCTCTCCCTCTATCCTCTCCTATCCCTCTATCCTCTCCCTCTATCCTCTCACTCTATCCTCTCCTTCTATCCTCTCCTATCCCTCTATCCTCTCCCTCTATCCTCTCCTATCCCTCTAACCTCTCCCTCTATCCTCTCACTCTATCCTCTCCTCTCACTCTATCCTCTCCTCTCACTCTATCCTCTCACTCTATCCTCTCCTCTCACTCTATCCTCTCCTCTCCCTCTATCCTCTCACTCTATCCTCTCACTCTATCCTCTCACTCTATCCTCTCCTCTCACTCTATCCTCTCCTCTCCCTCTATCCTCTCACTCTAACCTCTCCTCTCCCTCTATCCTCTCACTCTATCCTCTCCCTCTATCCTCTCACTCTATCCTCTCCCTCTATCCTCTCACTCTATCCTCTCCTATCCCTCTATCCTCTCCCTCTATCCTCTCACTCTATCCTCTCCTCTCCCTCTATCCTCTCACTCTATCCTCTCACTCTATCCTCTCACTCTATCCTCTCACTCTATCCTCTCCTCTCCCTCTATCCTCTCACTCTATCCTCTCCCTCTATCCTCTCACTCTATCCTCTCCTCTCCCTCTATCCTCTCCCTCTATCCTCTCACTCTATCCTGTCCCTCTATCCTCTCCCTCTATCCTCTCCCTCTATCCTCTCACTCTATCCTCTCACTCTATCCTCTCACTCTATCCTATCCTCTCCCTCTATCATCTCACTCTATCCTCTCACTCTATCCTCTCACTCTATCCTCTCCTCTCCCTCTATCCTCTCACTCTATCCTCTCACTCTATCCTCTCCTCTCCCTCTATCCTCTCACTCTATCCTCTCCTCTCCCTCTATCCTCTCACTCTATCCTCTCCCTCTATCCTCTCACTCTATCCTCTCCTCTCCCTCTATCCTCTCACTCTATCCTCTCACTCTATCCTCTCCTATCCCTCTATCCTCTCACTCTATCCTCTCACTCTATTCTCTCCTATCCCTCTATCCTCACCTCTCCATCTATCCTCTCCTCTCCTCTCCCTCTATCCTATCCTTCTATCCTCTCCCTCTTTCCTCTCTCTCTCCTCTCCCTCTATCCTCTCCCTCTATCCTCTCACTCTATCCTCTCCTCTCCCTCTATCGTCTCCATCTATCCTCTCCTATCTCTCTATCCTCTCATCTCCCTCTATCCTCTCCCTCTATCCTCTCCTCTCCCACTAGCATCTCCTCTCCCTCTATCCTCTCCTATCCCTCTCTCCTCTCATTTCCCTCTCTCCTCTCCTCTCCCCCTCTCTCTCACCTGTTCTCTCTGTCTCTGTCTCTCTGTCTCTGTCTCTGTCTCTGTCTCTGTCTCTGTCTCTCTCTCTCTCTCTTCTCTCTCTCTCTCTCTCCTCTCTCTGTCTCTCTTCTCTCTCCCTCTCTCTCCTCCTCTTCTCTCTCTGTCTCTCTCTGTCTCTCTCTTCTCTCTTCTCTCTCTCTCTGTCTTCTCTCTTCTCTCTCTTCCTCTCTCTGTCTCTCTCTCTCTCTCTGTCTCTCTTCTTCTCTCTCTTCTCTCTCTCTTCCTCTCTCCCTCTATCCCTCTCCCTCTCCCTCTCCTCTTCCTCTCCTCTCTCTATCCCTCTCTCTTCTCTCTCCCTCTCCTGCCTCTCCTTCTCTCTCCCTCTCCTTCCTCTCCTTCCCTCTCTCTCTCCCTTCCCTCTCCCTCTCCCTCTCCTCTCCCCCTTCCCTGTCTCTCTCCCTCTCCCTTCTCCCCTTTTCCCTACTCTCCTCTCCTAATCCCGCTTACTCTCCCTATCTCTCTTCTCTATATTTCTCTCCCTCTCGCTGTCTCTCTCTCTCTCTCTCTCTCTCTCTCTCTGTCGCTGTCTCTCTGTCTCTCTCTCTGTCTCTCTCTCTCTCGCTGTCTCTCGCTGTTCATCCTAAAGACCCTATCTCTTATCTAGCTTGTTAAGGCCTGACCAGAGGCTGACTGACTGACCAGATCAGACCAGGCCAGATCAGACCAGAACAGATCAGACCAGAACAGATCAGAGCAGACCATAGCAGAGCAGAGCAGATCAGAGCAGGCTAACTAACAGGGAAGCTCAGTCTTATACCAGTAACACGGCAGGAAAATAAAGGGAGAAACTTTGAACAGTGGTGACATTCTCTTTGGATGCTATTGATGTAATGTTGGAATTGGTGCATGGAAAATGTAAACTCACTCTTCTATTTTCCCCTGGCTGGCTGGTTTCAGTGGGCCGATGTTCTGACTGTACACACAATGGGCCAAGTCTCTAAGCACATCCCGATGTGCTGGTCTGGGGGAAGAGTGTGACTGGAAACCAGCATCTGACTTTATCACACACACACAAACAACCAAACACGATAGCATCAGCTGTATTAAGGAATACAAGAACATCGGCTAGTTCTAGAAGAAGAAATTATCTAATCCTGTGGTTACGTCTTATAATAGTCGATGTTAAGTCTTATATCTAGGATCACCTGGCGAACGGCTTTAAACAGGACCTGCTGCTAACGTTAATTCTAGGATCTAATGCTTGTCTTAAATCATCCATTCTTACCTTATGATCCATGAGTATAAGATCGATGGAAGTTTAAATAATCTAGGATCCTGACTGCTGTAACGTCCTTTTAATATCTAGTGATCCTGACTGGCTGTAACGTCTTTATATATCCTAATATCCTGACTGGCTGTAGAGCGTCCTTTTAATATCTAGGATCCTGACTGGCTGTAACGTCTGATATCTAGGATCCTGACTGGCTGTAACGTCTTTTAATATCTAGGATCCTGACTGCTGTAACGTCTTTAATATCTAGGATCCTGACTGGCTGTAACGTCTTTAATATCTAGGATCCTGACTGGCTGTAACGTCTTTAATATCTAGGATCCTGACTGGCTGTAACGTCTTTTAAATATCTAGGATCCTGACTGGCTGTAAGTCTTTTAATATCTAGGATCCTGACTGGCTGTAACTCTTTTAATATCTAGGATCCTGACTGGCTGTAACGTCTTTAATATCTAGGATCCTGACTGGCTGTAACGTCTTTTAATATCTAGGATCCTGACTGGCTGTAAGTCTTTTTAATATCCTAGGATCCTGACTGGCTGTAACGTCTTTTAATATCTAGGATCCTGACTGGCTGTAACGTCTTTATATCTAGGATCCTGACTGGCTGTAACGTCTTTATATCTAGATCCTGACTGGCTGTAACGTCTTTAAATATCTAGGATCCTGACTGGCTGTAACGTCTTTTAATATCTAGGATCCTGACCTGGCTGTAACGTCTTTTATATCTAGGATCCTGACTGGCTGTAACGTCTTTTAATATCCTAGGATCCTGACTGGCTGTAACGTCTTTAATATCTAGGATCCTGACTGGCTGTAACGTCTTTAATATCTAGATCCTGACTGCTGTAACGTCTTTTAATATCTAGGATCCTAATGGCTGTAACGTCTTTAATATCTAGGATCCTGACTGGCTGTAACGTCTTTTAATATCTAGGATCCTGACTGGCTGTAACGTCTTTTAATATCTAGGATCCTGACTGGCTGTAACGCTTTTAATATCTAGGATCCTGACTGGCTGGTAACGTCTTTAATATCTAGATCCTGACTGGCTGTAACGTCTTTATATCTAGGATCCTGACTGGCTGTACGTCTTTAATATCTAGGATCCTGACTGGCTGTAACGTCTTTTAATATCTAGGATCCTGACTGGCTGTAACGTCTTTTAATATCTAGGATCCTGACTGGCTGTAAACGTCTTTTAATATCTAGGATCCTGACTGGCTGTAACGTCTTTTTAATATCTAGGATCCTGACTGGCTGTAACGTCTTTATATCTAGGATCCTGACTGGCTGTAACTCTTTTAATATCTAGGATCCTGACTGGCTGTAACGTCTTTTAATATCTAGGATCCTGACTTGGCTGTAACGTCTTTAATATCTAGGATCCTGACTGGCTGTAACGTCATTTTAAATATCTAGGATCCTGACTGGCTGTAACGTCTTTTATATCTAGGATCCTGACTGGCTTGTAACGTCTTTATATCTAGGATCCTGACTGGCTGTAACGTCTTTTAATATCTGATCCTGACTGGCTGTAACGTCTTTTAATATCTAGGATCCTGACTGGCTGTAACGTCTTTTAATACTAGGATCCGAGCTGGCTGTAACGTCTTTAATATCTAGGTCCTGACTGGCTGTAACGTCTTTAATATCTAGGATCCTGACTGGTGTAACTCTTTAATATCTAGGATCCTGACTGGCTGTAACGTCTTTTAATATCTAGGATCCTGACTGGCTGTAACGTCTTTTAATATCTAGGATCCTGACTGGCTGTAACGTCTTTTAATATCTAGGATCCTGACTGGCTGTAACGTCTTTTAATATCTGGATCCTGACTGGCTGTAACGTCTTTTAATATCTAGGATCCTGACTGGCTGTAAGTCTTTAATATCTAGATCTGACTGGCTGTAACGTCTTTAATATCTAGGATCCTGACTGGGCTGTAACGTCTTTAATATCTGGATCCTGACTGGCTGTAACGTCTTTTAATATCTAGGATCTGACTGGCTGAACTTCTTTTAATATCTAGGATCCTGACTGGCTGTAACGTCTTTTAATATCTAGGATCCTGACTGGCTGTAACGTCTTTTAATATCTAGGATCCTGACTGGCTGTAACGTCTTTTATATCTAGGATCCTGACTGGCTGTAACGTCTTTTATATCTAGGATCCTGACTGGCTGTAACGTCTTATATCTAGGATCCTGACTGGCTGTAACGTCTTTAATATCTAGGATCCTGACTGGCTGTAACGTCTTAATATCTAGGATCCTGACTGGCTGTAACGTCTTTTAATATCTAGGATCCTGACTGCTGTAACGTCTTTAATATCTAGGATCCTGACTGGCTTTAACTTCTTTAATATCTAGGATCCTGACTGGCTTTAATATCTAGGATCCTGACTGGCTGTAACGTCTTTAATATCTAGGATCCTGACTGGCTGTAACGCTTTAATATCTAGGATCCTGACTGGCTGTAACGTCTTTAATATCTAGGATCCTGACTGTGGCTTTAATATCTAGGATCCTGACTGGCTGTAACGTCTTTAATATCTAGGATCTGACTGCTGTAACGTCTTTAATATCTAGGATCCTGACTGGCTTTAATATCTAGGATCCTGACTGGCTGTAACGTCTTTAATATCTAGGATCCTGACTGGCTTTAATCTGATCCTACTGCTGTACGTCTTTACTATCTGAGGATCTGACTGGCTGTAACGTCTTTTATATCTAGGATCCTGACTGGCTGTAACGTCTTTATATCTAGGATCCTGACTGGCTGTAACGTCTTTAATATCTAGGATCCTGACTGGCTTAACGTCTTTATCTAGGATCCTGACTGGCTGTAACGTCTTTAATATCTAGGATCCTGACTGGCTGTAACGTCTTTTAATATCTAGGATCCTGACTGGCTGTACGTCTTTTAATATCTAGGATCCTGACTGGCTGTAACGTCTTTAATATCTAGGATCCTGACGGCTGTAACGTCTTTTATATCTAGGATCCTGACTGGCTGTAACGTCTTTAATATCTAGGATCCTGACTGGCTGTAACTCTTTATATCTAGGATCCTGACTGGCTGTAACGTCTTTATATCTAGGATCCTGACTGGCTGTAACTCTTTTAATATCTAGAGATCCTGACTGGCTGTAACGTCTTTTAATATCTAGGATCCTGACTGGCTGTAACGTCTTTAATATCTAGGATCCTGACTGGCTGTAACGTCTTTTAATATCTAGGATCCTGACTGGCTGTAACGTCTTTAATATCTAGGTCCTGACTGGCTGTAACGTCTTTAATATCTAGGATCCTGACTGGCTTTAATATCTAGGATCCTGACTGGCTGTAACGTCTTTAATATCTAGGATCCTGACTGGCTGTAACGTCTTTAATATCTAGGATCCTGACTGGCTTTAATATCTAGGATCCTGACTGGCTGTAACGTCTTTAATATCTAGGATCCTGACTGGCTGTAACGTCTTTAATATCTAGGATCCTGACTGGCTGTAACGTCTTTAATATCTAGGATCCTGACTGGCTTTAATATATATCTAGGATCCTGACTGTGTAACGTCTTTACTACTAGATCCTGACTGGCTGTAACTCTTTTAATATCTAGGATCCTGACTGCTGTACGTCTTTAATATCTAGGATCCTGACTGGCTGTAACGTCTTTTAAATATCTAGGATCCTGACTGGCTGTAACGTCTTTTAATATCTAGGATCCTGACTGGCTGTAACGTCTTTTATCTAGGATCCTGACTGGCTGTAACGTATTTTAATACTAGGATCCTGACCTGGCTTTAATATCTAGGATCCTGACTGGCTGTAACGTCTTTAATATCTAGGATCCTGACTGGCTGTAACGTCTTTAATATTAGGATCCTGACTGGCTTTAATATCTAGGATCCTGACTGGCTGTAACGTCTTTAATATCTAGGATCCTGACTGGCTGTAACTTCTTTAATATCTAGGATCCTGACTGGCTGTAACGTCTTTAATATCTAGGATCCTGACTGTGTCTTTAATATCTAGGATCCTGACTGGCTGTAACGTCTTTAATATCTAGGATCTGACTGGCTGTAACGTCTTTTAATATCTAGGATCCTGACTGGCTGTAACGTCTTTTAATATCTAGGATCCTGACTGGCTGTAACGTCTTTAATATCTAGGATCCTGACTGGCTGTAACGTCTTTACTATCTAGGATCCTGACTGGCTGTAACGTCTTTTAATATCTAGGATCCTGACTGGCTGTAACGTCTTTTATATCTAGGATCCTGACTGGCTGTAACGTCTTTTAATATCTAGGATCCTGACTGGCTGTAACGTCTTTAATATCTAGGATCCTGACTGGCTGTAACGTCTTTTAATATCTAGGATCCTGACTGGCTGTAACGTCTTTTAATATCTAGATCCTGACTGGCTGTAACGTCTTTAATATCTAGGATCCTGACTGGCTGTAACGTCTTTTAATATCTAGGATCCTGACTGGCTGTAACGTCTTTTAATATCTAGGATCCTGACTGGCTGTAACGTCTTTTAATATCTAGGATCCTGACTGGCTGTAACGTCTTTACTATCTAGGATCCTGACTGGCTGTAACGTCTTTAATATCTAGGATCCTGACTGGCTGTAACTCTTTAATATCTAGGATCCGACTGGCTGTAACGTCTTTAATATCTAGGATCCTGACTGGCTGTAACGTCTTTAATATCTAGGATCCTGACTGGCTTTAATATCTAGGATCCTGACTGGCTGTAACGTCTTTATTCTAGGATCCTGACTGGCTTTAATATCTAGGATCCTGACTGGCTGTAACGTCTTTATATCTAGGATCCTGACTGGCTGTAACGTCTTTAATATCTAGGATCCTGACTGGCTGTAACGTCTTTAATATCTAGGATCCTGACTGGCTTTAATATCTAGGATCCTGACTGGCTGTAAGTCTTTAATATCTAGGATCCTGACTGGCTGTAACGTCTTTATATCTAGGATCCGACTGCTGACTCTTTAATATCTAGGATCCTGACTGGCTGTAACGTCTTTAATATAGGATCCTGACTGGCTGTAACGTCTTTAATATCTAGGATCCTGACTGAGCTTTAATATCTAGGATCCTGACTGGCTGTACGTCTTTATATCTAGGATCCTGACTGGCTGTAACGTCTTTAATATCTAGGATCCTGACTGGCTGTAATCTTTTAAATCTAGGATCCTGACTGGCTGTAACGTCTTTAATATCTAGGATCCTGACTGGCTGTAACGTCTTTTAATATCTAGGATCCTGACTGGCTGTAAGTCTTTAATATCTAGGATCCTGACTGGCTGTAACGTCTTTTAATACTCGATCCTGACTGGCTGTAACTCTTTAATATCTAGGATCCTGACTGGCTGTAACGTCTTTAATATCTAGGATCCTGACTGGCTGTAACGTCTTTAATATCTAGGATCCTGACTGGCTGTAACGTCTTAATATCTAGGATCCTGACTGGCTGTAACGTCTTTTACTATCTAGGATCCTGACTGGCTGTAACGTCTTTTAATATCTAGGATCCTGACTGGCTGTAACGTCTTTAATATCTAGGATCCTGACTGGCTGTAACGTCTTTACTATCTAGGATCCTGACTGGCTGTAACGTCTTTAATATCTAGGATCCTGACTGGCTGTAACGTCTTTAATCTAGGATCCTGACTGGCTGTAAGTCTTTAATATCTAGGATCCGACTGGCTGTAACGTCTTTTAATATCTAGGATCCTGACTGGCTGTAACGTCTTAATATCTAGGATCCTGACTGGCTGTAACGTCTTTTATATCTAGGATCCTGACTGGCTGTAACGTCTTTTAATATCTAGGATCCTGACTGGCTGTAACGTCTTTATACTAGGATCCTGACTGGCTGTAACGTCTTTACTATCTAGGATCCTGACTGGCTGTAACGTCTTTTAATATCTAGGATCCTGACTGGCTGTAACGTCTTTAATATCTAGGATCCTGACTGGCTGTACGTCTTTAATATCTAGGATCCTGACTGGCTTAATATCTAGGATCCTGACTGGCTGTAAGTCTTTATATCTAGGATCCTGACTGGCTGTAACGTCTTTTAATTCTAGGATCCTGACTGGCTGAACGTCTTTTAATATCAGGATCCTGACTGGCTGTAACGTCTTTAATATCTAGGATCTGACTGGCTGTAACGTCTTTAATATCAGGATCCTGACTGGCTGTAACGTCTTTAATATCTAGGATCCTGACTGGCTGTAACGTCTTTTAATATCTAGGATCCTGACTGGCTGTCCGTCTTTAATTCTAGGATCCTGACTGGCTGTAACGTCTTTAATATCTAGGATCCTGATGGCTGAACGTCTTTATATCTAGGATCCTGACTGGCTGTAACGTCTTTAATATCTAGGATCCTGACTGGCTGTAACGTCTTTTAATATCTAGGATCCTGACGGGCTGTAACGTCTTTTAATATCTAGGATCCTGACTGGCTGTAACTCTTTATATCTAGGATCCTGACTGGCTGTAACGTCTTTAATATCTGATCCTGACTGGCTGTAACGTCTTTAATATCTAGGATCCTGACTGCTGTAACGTCTTTAATATCTAGGATCCTGACTGGCTGTAACGTCTTTTAATATCTAGGATCCTGACTGGCTGTAACGTCTTTAATATCTAGGATCCTGACTGGCTGTACTCTTTTACTCTAGGATCCTGACTGGCTGTAACTCTTTTAATATCTAGGATCCTGACTGGCTGTAACGTCTTTAATATCTAGGATCCTGACTGGCTGTAACGTCTTTAATATCTAGGATCCTGACTGGCTGTAACGTCTTTATCTAGGATCCTGACTGGCTGTACTTTTAATATCTAGGATCCTGACTGGCTGTAACTTCTTTAATATCTAGGATCCTGACTGGCTGTAACGTCTTTTAATATCTAGGATCCTGACTGGCTGTAACGTCTTTTAATATCTAGGATCCTGGACTGCTGTAACGTCTTTAATATCTAGGATCCTGACTGGCTGTAACGTCTTTTAATATCTAGGATCCGACTGGCTGTAACGTCTTTTAAATCTAGGATCCTACTGCTGTAACTCTTTATATCTAGGATCCTGACTGGCTGTAACGTCTTTTACATCTAGGATCCGACTGGCTGTAAGGCTTTTAATATCTAGGATCCTGACTGGCTGTAACGTCTTTAATATCTAGGATCCTGACTGGCTGTACGTCTTTAATATCTAGGATCCTGACTGGCTGTAACGTCTTTTAATATCTAGGATCCTGACTGGCTGTAACGTCTTTTAATATCTAGGATCCTGACTGGCTGTAACGTCTTTTAATATCTAGGATCCTGACTGGCTGTAACGTCTTTTAATATCTAGGATCCTGACTGGCTGTAACGTCTTTAATATCTAGGATCCTGACTGGCTTTAATATCTAGGATCCTGACTGGCTGTAACGTCTTTAATATCTAGGATCCTGACTGGCTGTAACGTCTTTAATATCTAGGATCCTGACTGGCTTTAATATCTAGATCCTGACTGGCTGTAACGTCTTTAATATCTAGGATCCTGACTGGCTGTAACGTCTTTAATATCTAGGATCCTGACTGGCTGTAACGTCTTTAATATCTAGGATCCTGTACTGGCTTAATATCTAGGATCCTGACTGGCTGTAACGTCTTTACTATCTAGGATCCTGACTGGCTGTAACTCTTTTAATATCTAGGATCCTGACTGGCTGTAACGTCTTTATATCTAGATCCTGAATGGCTGAACGTCTTTTAATATCTAGGATCCTGACTGGCTGTAACGTCTTTTAATATCTAGGATCCTGCTGGCTGTAACGTCTTTTAATATCTAGGATCCTGGCTGTAACTCTTTAATATCTAGGATCCTGACTGGCTGTAACGTTCTTTAATATCTAGGATCCTGACTGGCTGTAACGTCTTTATATCTAGGATCCTGACTGGCTTAATATCTAGGATCCTGACTGGCTGTAACGTCTTTAATATCTAGGATCCTGACTGGCTGTAACGTCTTTAATATCTAGGATCCTGACTGGCTGTAACGTCTTTAATATCTAGGATCCTGACTGGCTTTAATATCTAGGATCCTGACTGGCTGTAACGTCTTTACTATCTAGGATCCTGACTGGCTGTAACGTCTTTTAATATCTAGGATCCTGACTGGCTGTAACGTCTTTTAATATCTAGGATCCTGACTGGCTGTAACGTCTTTAATATCTAGGATCCTGACTGGCTGTAACGTCTTTAATATCTAGGATCCTGACTGGCTGTAACGTCTTTTAATATCTAGGATCCTGACTGGCTGTAACGTCTTTTAATATCTAGGATCCTGACTGGCTGTAACTCTTTTAATATCTAGGATCCTGACTGGCTGTAACGTCTTTAATATCTAGGATCCTGACTGGCTGTAACGTCTTTTACTATCTAGGATCCTGACTGGCTGTAACGTCTTTTAATATCTAGGATCCTGACTGGCTGTAACGTCTTTAATATCTAGGATCCTGACTGGCTGTAACGTCTTTATATCTAGGATCCTGAGGCTGTAACGTCTTTATATCTAGGATCCTGACTGGCTGTAACGTCTTTAATATCTAGGATCCTGACTGGCTGTAACATCTTAATATCTAGGATCCTGACTGGCTGTAACGTCTTTTAATATCTAGGATCCTGACTGGCTGTAACGTCTTTAATATCTAGGATCCTGACTGGCTTTATATATAGTATCCTGACTGCTGTAACGTCTTTAATATCTAGGATCCTGACTGGCTGTAACGTCTTTATATCTAGGATCCTGACTGGCGTC
>NC_052319.1:42661376-42734998 GCF_016432855.1 Salvelinus namaycush | reverse complement strand
ATCCTCTCCTCTCTGATCTCATCTCCCTCTATCCTCTCCCTCTTTCATCTCCTGTCACTCTATCCTCTCCTATCCCATCCCTCTACTTCTCCCTAATTCTCTCTCTTCTCTATGGTATTTTCTCTCCCTCTCCCCTCCTCTCTTTTCTTCTTCCCCTAATGGTGTTGTCTGTCCTTACCCCCCTGTGCGGCCCCATCCCCTGCCTTGCCCCCCCTGTGTGTGACAGGTGAGATGTCTGGGGACAGAGTGACACATGGTGACTTGAAGCAGCGTGTGAACAAACACACTGGTTCCGTCAACACACACACTCCACGTGTGAACACACACACCCGTAGTGATGACAAGGGTGTGTGTGTTCACGAGCTGCCCCTAGTCTCCAGCTGGGTTTCCCACACCGACGGGGCCATAAAGCCAGCTCCTGACCGCTAGGTAAATAAACAGTCAGAGCCCTGAGAAAACACTCACAAACAACAACAAACAACAGTAACTATACCCTACTGCAGCCAGTCAGCTATCTCAAGACAACACACACACACACACACACCAACCAACACACACACACACACACACACACACACACACACACACCACACACACACAACACACACACACACCACACACACACACACACACACACACACACCACACACACACACACACACACGCACACACACGCACACACACACAAAGGGTAGCAAGAAAACTACCTCAGACAGGCATACACATGGACGACCCCGCTCCCAAAAACAATTAAACCATCATGAAAGATGGACGCTACCTGTTTCTGTCATTTACATACTTCTGTCGGACCCAGACACATTCACAGACGTCTGTAGACACATCTAAAGAATGCCAGTTCACACATTAAAACCTTCAACACAGCAGACGCCTAAAGACGAGAGTAATTCTTACTGCCAAATATTACTAACGTCTTTACTATCTAGGATCCTGACTGGCTGTAACGTCTTTAATATCTAGGATCCTGACTGGCTGTAACGTCTTTTAAATATCTAGGATCCTGACTGGCTGTAACGTACTGACTGGCTTGTAACATCTTTTACTACAGGATCCTGACTGCTGTACGTCTTTAAATATCTAGGATCCTGACTGGCTGTATACGTCTTCAATATGCTAGGATCCTGAGGGCTTTAATATCTAGGATCCTGACTGGCACTTGGAACGTCTTTTAACTATCTAGGATCCTGACTGGCTGTAACGTCCTTTATCTATCTAGGATCTCTGACTGGGCTGTAACGTCTTTTAAATATCTAGGATCCTGACTGGCTGTAACGTCTTTTAATATCTAGGATCCTGACTGGCTGTAACGTCTTTTAATATCTAGGATCCTGACTGGCTGTAACGTCTTTTACTATCTAGGATCCTGACTGGCTTTAATATCTAGGATCCTGACTGGCTGTAACATCTTTAATATCTAGGATCCTGACTGGCTGTAACGTCTTTTAATATCTAGGATCCTGACTGGCTGTAACGTCTTTAATATCTAGGATCCTGACTGGCTTTAATATCTAGGATCCTGACTGGCTGTAACGTCTTTTAATATCTAGGATCCTGACTGGCTGTAACGTCTTTTAATATCTAGGATCCTGACTGGCTGTAACGTCTTTACTATCTAGGATCCTGACTGGCTGTAACGTCTTTAATATCTAGGATCCTGACTGGCTGTAACATCTTTAATATCTAGGATCCTGACTGGCTGTAACGTCTTTTAATATCTAGGATCCTGACTGGCTGTAACGTCTTTAATATCTAGGATCCTGACTGGCTTTAATATCTAGGATCCTGACTGGCTGTAACGTCTTTTAATATCTAGGATCCTGACTGGCTGTAACGTCTTTTAATATCTAGGATCCTGACTGGCTGTAACGTCTTTAATATCTAGGATCCTGACTGGCTTTAATATCTAGGATCCTGACTGGCTGTAACGTCTTTAATATCTAGGATCCTGACTGGCTTTAATATCTAGGATCCTGACTGGCTGTAACGTCTTTTAATATCTAGGATCCTGACTGGCTGTAACGTCTTTTAATATCTAGGATCCTGACTGGCTGTAACGTCTTTACTATCTAGGATCCTGACTGGCTGTAACGTCTTTTAATATCTAGGATCCTGACTGGCTGTAACGTCTTTTAATATCTAGGATCCTGACTGGCTGTAACGTCTTTTAATATCTAGGATCCTGACTGGCTGTAACGTCTTTTAATATCTAGGATCCTGACTGGCTGTAACGTCTTTAATATCTAGGATCCTGACTGGCTGTAACGTCTTTTAATATCTAGGATCCTGACTGGCTGTAACGTCTTTTAATATCTAGGATCCTGACTGGCTGTAACGTCTTTTAATATCTAGGATCCTGACTGGCTGTAACGTCTTTACTATCTAGGATCCTGACTGGCTGTAACGTCTTTAATATCTAGGATCCTGACTGGCTGTAACGTCTTTTAATATCTAGGATCCTGACTGGCTGTAACGTCTTTACTATCTAGGATCCTGACTGGCTGTAACGTCTTTTAATATCTAGGATCCTGACTGGCTGTAACGTCTTTAATATCTAGGATCCTGACTGGCTGTAACGTCTTTTAATATCTAGGATCCTGACTGGCTGTAACGTCTTTTAATATCTAGGATCCTGACTGGCTGTAACGTCTTTACTATCTAGGATCCTGACTGGCTGTAACGTCTTTACTATCTAGGATCCTGACTGGCTGTAACGTCTTTTAATATCTAGGATCCTGACTGGCTGTAACGTCTTTACTATCTAGGATCCTGACTGGCTGTAACATCTTTAATATCTAGGATCCTGACTGGCTGTAACGTCTTTTAATATCTAGGATCCTGACTGGCTGTAACATCTTTAATATCTAGGATCCTGACTGGCTGTAACATCTTTAATATCTAGGATCCTGACTGGCTTAATAGGATCCTGGCTTAACGTCTTTTAATATCTAGGATCCTGACTGGCTGTAACGTCTTTTAATATCTAGGATCCTGACTGGCTGTAACGTCTTTTAATATCTAGGATCCTGACTGGCTGTAACGTCTTTTAATATCTAGGATCCTGACTGGCTGTAACGTCTTTTAATATCTAGGATCCTGACTGGCTGTAACGTCTTTTAATATCTAGGATCCTGACTGGCTGTAACATCTTTAATATCTAGGATCCTGACTGGCTGAAACGTCTTTAATATCTAGGATCCTGACTGGCTGTAACGTCTTTAATATCTAGGATCCTGACTGGCTGTAACGTCTTTAATATCTAGGATCCTGACTGGCTGTAACGTCTTTTAATATCTAGGATCCTGACTGGCTGTAACGTCTTTAATATCTAGGATCCTGACTGGCTGTAACGTCTTTAATATCTAGGATCCTGACTGGCTGTAACATCTTTAATATCTAGGATCCTGACTGGCTGTAACGTCTTTAATATCTAGGATCCTGACTGGCTGTAACGTCTTTAATATCTAGGATCCTGACTGGCTGTAACGTCTTTACTATCTAGGATCCTGACTGGCTGTAACGTCTTTTAATATCTAGGATCCTGACTGGCTGTAACGTCTTTAATATCTAGGATCCTGACTGGCTGTAACGTCTTTACTATGTAGTCAGTATCTGAGTCCCAAATGACTCCCTCCCTAGGAGATAGGGAGAAGTGAAGTCAGCCTCGCAGCCTCACACACAAAAGCCACTGGTCCTTGGAGCTTATTTAGACCCAGTCAACACTGAATGAAACACCAATTAGATTAAGATTTTATGAATGGCTGGTAGTGTCTTTTTTATTTGTGTTTTTTTAATTTCACCTTTATTTAACCAGGTCGGCCAGTTGAGAACAAGTTCTCATTTACAACTGATAAAGCAAAGCAGTGCCACACAAACAACAGAGTAACACATGGGATAAACAAACTTACAGTCAATAACACAATAGAAAAAGTATATATACAGTGTGTGCAAATGGAGTAAGGAGGAAAGGCAATAAATAGACCATATTAGCGAAGTAATTACAAATTATCAAATTAACACTGGAGTGATAGGTGTGCAGATGATGATGTGCAAGTAGAAATACTGGTGTGCAAAAGAGCAAAAATAAATAAATAAAAACACGATGAGGTAGGTAGTTGGATGGGCTATTTCAAATCAAATGTATTTATATAGCCCTTCTTACATCAGCTGATATCTCAAAGTGCTGTACAGAAACCCAGCCTAAAACCCCAAACAGCAAGCAATGCAGGTGTAGAAGCACGGTGGCTAGGAAAAACTCCCTAGAAAGGCCAGAACCTAGGAAAAAACCTAGAGGAACCAGGCTATGAGGGGTGTCCTCTTCTGGCTGTGCCGGGTGGAGATTATAACAGAACATGGCCAAAATGTTCATAAATGACCAGCATGGTCAAATAATAATAATCACAGTAGTTGTCGAGGGTGCAGCAAGTCAGCACCTCAGGAGTAAATGTCAGTTGGCTTTTCATAGCCGATCATTAAGAGTATCTCTACCGCTCCTGCGGTCTCTAGAGAGTTGAAAACAGCAGGTCTGGGACAGGTAGCACGTCCGGTGGACAGGTCAGGGTTCCATAGCCGCAGGCAGAACAGTTGAAACTGGAGCAGCAGCACGGCCAGGTGGACTGGGGACAGCAAGGAGTCATCATGCCAGGTAGTCCTGAGGCATGGTCCTAGGGCTCAGGTCCTCCGAGAGAAAGAAAGAAAGAAAGAGAGAAGGAGAGAATTAGAGAGAGCATACTTAAATTCACACAGGACACCGGATAAGACAGGAGAAGTACTCCAGATATAACAAACTGACCCTAGCCCCCTGACACATAAACTACTGCAGCATAAATACTGGAGGCTGAGACAGGAGGGGTCAGGAGACACTGTGGCCCCATCCGATGATACCCCCGGACAGGGCCAAACAGGAAGGATATAACCCCACCCACTTTGCCAAAGCACAGCCCCCACACCACTAGAGGGATATCTTCAACCACCAACTTACCATCCTGAGACAAGGCCGAGTATAGCCCACAAAGATCTCCACCACAGCACAAACCAAGGGGGGGCGGCAACCCAGACAGGAAGATCACGTCAGTAACTCAACCCACTCAAGTGACGCACCCCTCCTAGGGACGGCATGAAAGAGCACCAGTAAGCCAGTGACTCAGCCCCTGTAATAGGGTTAGATGCAGAGAATCCCAGTGGAGAGAGGGGAACCGGCCAGGCAGAGACAGCAAGGGCGGTTCGTTGCTCCAGAGCCTTTCCGTTCACCTTCACACTCCTGGGCCAGACTACACTCCATCATAGGACCTACTGAAGAGATGAGTCTTCAGTAAAGACTTAAAGGTCGAGACCGAGTCTGCGTCTCTCACATGGGTAGGCAGACTATTCCATAAAAATGGAGATCTATAGGAGAAAGCCCTGCCTCCATCTGTTTGCTTAGAAATTCTAGGGACAATTAGGAGGCCTGCGTCTTGTGACCGTAGCGTACGTGTAGGTATGTACGGCAGGACCAAATCGGAAAGATAGGTAGGAGCAAGCCCATGTAACGCTTTATAG
Source organism: Salvelinus namaycush (assembly GCF_016432855.1). Taxonomy (NCBI): domain Eukaryota; kingdom Metazoa; phylum Chordata; class Actinopteri; order Salmoniformes; family Salmonidae; genus Salvelinus; species Salvelinus namaycush. The sequence goes on along the minus strand of NC_052319.1, from coordinate 42,729,445 downwards.
GTTAGCAGTAAAACCTTGAAATCAGCCCTTGCCTTAACAGGAAGCCAGTGTAGAGAGGCTAGCACTGGAGTAATATGATAATTTTTTTGGGTTCTAGTCAGGATTCTAGCAGCTGTATTTAGCACTAACTGAAGTTTATTTAGTGCTTTATCCGGGTAGCCGGAAAGTAGAGCATTGCCGTAGTCTAACCTAGAAGTGACAAAAGCATGGAATAATTTTTCTGCATCATTTTTGGACAGAAAGTTTCAGGTTTTCCAATTTGGCATTTACAGATGGGCTATGTACAGGTGCAGTAATCTGTGAGCTGCTCTGGAAGCTGGTGCTTAAAGTTAGTGAGGGAGATATGAGTCTTCAGTTTCAGTGATTTTTGCAGCTCGTTCCAGTCATTGGCAGCAGAGAACTGGAAGGAAAGGCGGCCAAAGTAGGAATTGGCTTTGGGGATGACCAGTGAGATATACCTGCCGGAGCGTGTGCTACGGGTGGGTGTTGCTATGGGGACCAGTGAGCTGAGATAAGGCAGAGTTTTACCAAGCAAAGACTTATAGATGACCTGGAGCCAGTGGGTCTGGCGACGAGTATGAAGCGAGGGCCAGCCGACGAGAGCATACAGGTCGCATTGGTGGGTAGTATATGGGGCTTTGGTGACAAAACGGATGGCGCTGTGATGGACTACATTCAGTTTGCTGAGTAAAGTGTTTGTTGTGAAATAGGAAGCCGATTCTAGATATGATTTTGGATTGGAGATGCTTAATATGAGTCTGGAAGGAGAGTTTACAGTCTAACCAGACACCTAGGTATTTGTAGTTGTCCACATATTCTAAGTCAGAACCGTCCAGAGTAGTGATGCTAGTCGGGCGGGCGGGTGCGGGCAGCGAACGGTTGAAGAGCATGCATTTGGTTTCGAAAGAGAGGTTGAACAGACTAGTAATAGGAGTTGCAACAATGGCAGCGGATAATTTTCTAGAGAGAGGGTCCAGACTGTCTAGCCCAGCTGATTTGTAGGGGTCCAGGTTTTGCAGCTCTTTCAGAACATCTGGATTTGGGTGAAGGAGAAGCTGGGGAGGCTTGGGCAAGTAGCTGCGGGAGGTTCTGGCTCAGCCAGAAGAGGACTGGCCATCCCTTATAGCCTGGTTCCTCTCTAGGTTTCTTCCTAGGTTTTGGCCTTTCTAGGGAGTTTTTCCTAGCCACCGTGCTTCTACACCTGCATTGCTTGCTGTTTGGGGTTTTAGGCTGGGTTTCTGTACAGCACTTTGAGATATCAGCTGATGTAAGAAGGGCTATATAAATACATTTGTTTTGGTGCGGAGTTGGGGTAGCCAGGAGGATAACATGGCCAGCTGTAGAGAAATGCTTTTTGATATTCTCGATTATCGTAAATTTATCGGTGGTGACAGTGTTTCCTAGCCTCAGTGCAGTGGGCAGCTGGGAGGAGGTGCTCTTATTCTCCATGGACTTTACAGTGTCCCAGAACTTTTGCAGTTAGAAAAAGCTAGCCTTTGCTTTCCTAACTGACTGTGTGTGTTGGTTCCTTACTTCCCCGAAAAGTTGCATATCGCGGGGACTATTCGATGCTAATGCAGTACTGGGGATCAGGCATGGCTGGGTGTGTCTTGGGACTCAGGCATGGCTGGGTGTGTCTTGGGACTCAGGCATGGCTGGGTGTGTCTTGGGACTCGGGCATGGCAGGGTGTGTCTTGGGACTCAGGCATGGCTGGGTGTGTTTTGGGACTCAGGCATGGCTGGGTGTGTCTTGGGACTCAGGCATGGCTGGGTGTGTCTTGGGACTCAGGCATGGCTGGGTGTGTCTTGGGACTCAGGCATGGCTGGGTGTGTCTTGGGACTCAGGCATGGCTGGGTGTGTCTTGGGACTCAGGCATGGCAGGGTGTGTCTTGGGACTCAGGCATGGCTGGGTGTGTCTTGGGACTCAGGCATGGCTGGGTGTGTCTTGGGACTCAGGCATGGCTGGGTGTGTCTTGGGACTCAGGCATGGCAGGGTGTGTCTTGGGACTCAGGCATGGCTGGGTGTGTCTTGGGACTCAGGCATGGCTGGGTGTGTCTTGGGACTCAGGCATGGCAGGGTGTGTCTTGGGACTCAGGCATGGCTGGGTGTGTTTTGGGACTCAGGCATGGCTGGGTGTGTTTTGGGACTCAGGCATGGCTGGGTGTGTTTTGGGACTCAGGCATGGCTGGGTGTGTTTTGGGACTCAGGCATGGCTGGGTGTGTCTTGGGACTCAGGCATGGCTGGGTGTGTCTTGGGACTCAGGCATGGCTGGGTGTGTCTTGGGACTCAGGCATGGCTGGGTGTGTCTTGGGACTCAGGCATGGCTGGGTGTGTCTTGGGACTCAGGCATGGCTGGGTGTGTCTTGGGACTCAGGCATGGCTGGGTGTGTCTTGGGACTCAGGCATGGCTGGGTGTGTCTTGGGACTCAGGCATGGCTGGGTGTGTCTTGGGACTCAGGCATGGCTGGGTGTGTCTTGGGACTCAGGCATGGCTGGGTGTGTCTTGGGACTCAGGCATGGCTGGGTGTGTCTTGGGACTCAGGCATGGCTGGGTGTGTCTTGGGACTCAGGCATGGCTGGGTGTGTTTTGGGGATCAGGCTATGGAGGTCCACTTTGTCCAAACACGACAAGGTGGTGTTCTACAGTTTTGTTGTCACACACACGTGTCGTCCATGTTGCAGCTGCTGCAGTGACTATGCTGCACCGCACGATGAACAGTCGTATTACAGACCGGGGGAAAAGTCTGAATTCACTAGAAACCTTATTGTACTTTGAGGCAAATGTCTCAACAGCTCAGCTGAAGTGGATAGAAGCAGACAATTATTTTTAAAGGTTGAAATCTGTTAACAGTAATGTTAGTGGAATGTAGCCCAGTCAGAGTACTGGAGTAGAGTATAACCAGTACCGCTATGGAGTAGAGTATAACCAGTACCGCTATGGAGTAGAGTATAACCAGTACCGCTATGGAGTAGAGTATAACCAGTACCGCTATGGAGTAGAGTATAACCAGTACCGCTATGGAGTAGAGTATAACCACTACCGCTATGGAGTAGAGTATAACCACTACCGCTATGGAGTAGAGTATAACCACTACCGCTATGGAGTAGAGTATAACCACTACCGCTATGGAGTAGAGTATAACCACTACCGCTATGGAGTAGAGTATAACCACTACCGCTATGGAGTAGAGTATAACCAGTACCGCTATGGAGTAGAGTATAACCACTACCGCTATGGAGTAGAGTATAACCACTACCGCTATGGAGTAGAGTATAACCACTACCGCTATGGAGTAGAGTATAACCAGTACCGCTATGGAGTAGAGTATAACCAGTACCGCTATGGAGTAGAGTATAACCAGTACTGCTATGGAGTAGAGTATAACCAGTACCGCTATGGAGTAGAGTATAACCAGTACCGCTATGGAGTAGAGTATAACCACTACCGCTATGGAGTAGAGTATAACCAGTACCGCTATGGAGTAGAGTATAACCAGTACCGCTATGGAGTAGAGTATAACCACTACCGCTATGGAGTAGAGTATAACCAGTACCGCTATGGAGTAGAGTATAACCACTACCGCTATGGAGTAGAGTATAACCAGTACCGCTATGGAGTAGAGTATAACCAGTACCGCTATGGAGTAGAGTATAACCAGTACCGCTATGGAGTAGAGTATAACCAGTACCGCTATGGAGTAGAGTATAACCAGTACCGCTATGGAGTAGAGTATAACCAGTACCGCTATGGAGTAGAGTATAACCACTACCGCTATGGAGTAGAGTATAACCACTACCGCTATGGAGTAGAGTATAACCAGTACCGCTATGGAGTAGAGTATAACCAGTACCGCTATGGAGTAGAGTATAACCACTACCGCTATGGAGTAGAGTATAACCAGTACCGCTATGGAGTAGAGTATAACCAGTACCGCTATGGAGTAGAGTATAACCACTACCGCTATGGAGTAGAGTATAACCAGTACCGCTATGGAGTAGAGTATAACCAGTACCGCTATGGAGTAGAGTATAACCACTACCGCTATGGAGTAGAGTATAACCACTACCGCTATGGAGTAGAGTATAACCACTACCGCTATGGAGTAGAGTATAACCAGTACCGCTATGGAGTAGAGTATAACCAGTACCGCTATGGAGTAGAGTATAACCAGTACCGCTATGGAGTAGAGTATAACCAGTACCGCTATGGAGTAGAGTATAACCAGTACCGCTATGGAGTAGAGTATAACCACTACCGCTATGGAGTAGAGTATAACCAGTACCGCTATGGAGTAGAGTATAACCAGTACCGCTATGGAGTAGAGTATAACCAGTACCGCTATGGAGTAGAGTATAACCACTACCGCTATGGAGTAGAGTATAACCACTACCGCTATGGAGTAGAGTATAACCAGTACCGCTATGGAGTAGAGTATAACCAGTACCGCTATGGAGTAGAGTATAACCAGTACCGCTATGGAGTAGAGTATAACCACTACCGCTATGGAGTAGAGTATAACCACTACCGCTATGGAGTAGAGTATAACCACTACCGCTATGGAGTAGAGTATAACCACTACCGCTATGGAGTAGAGTATAACCACTACCGCTATGGAGTAGAGTATAACCACTACCGCTATGGAGTAGAGTATAACCAGTACCGCTATGGAGTAGAGTATAACCAGTACCGCTATGGAGTAGAGTATAACCAGTACCGCTATGGAGTAGAGTATAACCAGTACCGCTATGGAGTAGAGTATAACCAGTACCGCTATGGAGTAGAGTATAACCAGTACCGCTATGGAGTAGAGTATAACCAGTACCGCTATGGAGTAGAGTATAACCAGTACTGTATAACCAGTGAAACGAGGTATTTGGTGCTACATGGCAGGAGATGTGGTACTACTGTGTAACCAATGAAACGAGGTATTTGATGCCACATGGCAGGAGATGTGGTAGTACTGTATAACCAGTGAAACGAGGTATTTGGTGCTACATGGCAGGAGATGTGGTACTACTGTGTAACCAATGAAACGAGGTATTTGATGCCACATGGCAGGAGATGTGGTAGTACTGTATAACCAGTGAAATGAGGTATTTGATGTTACATGGCAGGAGAGGTGGATTGTGGGCAGTAATCGGTTCATCTCATGAAACAACCCAAATATATGTGATGACAGAAAGGTGTCGACACAACATGGTGCTCCCAGTCAGAGAGGGAAGGTTAATATGAGGAGGTAGAGGGGAGTGTATTGTGAAAGACCGACAGACATGTCAAAACAGGAGCGACCTGAGGTAGGTGTAGTGAAGATAATGACTATCACACCCAACACCGCTGCTGACAGTGCAGACAACACATTAACCATTTAATCTTTAAGGTTACCATGGGGCTAGGAGACTCTCCCTCTCTCTCTGTCACGCCCGCAGGGCAAGATGGAGCCTACGCTCATTTAATCTTTAAGGTTACCATGGGGCTAGGAGACTCTCCCTCTCTCTCACTGTCACGCCCGCAGGGCAAGATGGAGTCTACCCTCAGTGGCGCTTTACATCAATTGAAAGGGCTTTATTGACATGGGAAACATATGTTTACATTGCCAAAGCAAGTGAAATAAACAATAAAAATGAACAGTAAACATTACACTCACAGAAGTTCCAAAAGAATAAAGACATTTCTAATGTCATATTATGTCTATATACAGTGTTGTAACGATGTACAAATAGTTAAAGTACAAAAGGGAAAATAAATAACCATAAATATGGGTTGTATTTACAATGGTGTTTGTTCTTCACTGGTTGCCCTTTTCTTGTGGCAACAGGTCACAAATCTTGCTGCTGTGATGAAACACTGTGGAATTTCACCCAGTAGATATGGGAGTTTATCAAAATCGGGTTTGTTTTCTAATTCTTTGTGTGTCTGTGTAATCTGATGTAAATATGTGTCTCTAATATGGTCATACATTTGGCAGGAGGGTAGGAAGTGCAGCTCAGTTTCCACCTCATTTTGTGGGCAGTGTGCACATAGCCTGTCTTCTCTTGAGAGCCAGTTCTGCCTACGGTGGCCTTTCTCAATAGCAAGGATATGCTCACTGAGTCTGTACATAGTCAAAGCTTTCCTTAAGTTTGGGTCAGTCACTATGCTCAGGTATTCTGCCACTGTGTACTCTCTATTTAGGACCAAATAGCATTCTAGTTTGCTCTGTTTTTTTTGTTAATTCTTTTCAATGTGTCAAGTAATTATCTTTTTGTTTTCTCATGATTTGGTTGGGTATAATTGTGTTGCTGTCCTGGGCCTCTGTGTGTTGTGTTTGTGAACAGAGCCCTAGGACCAGCTTGCTGAGGGGACTCTTCTCCAGGTTCATCTCTCTGTAGGTGATGGCTTTGGTTTGGGAATCGCTTCCTTTTAGGTGATTGTAGAATTGAACGTCTCTTCTCTGGATTTTGATAATTAGTGGGTATCGGCCTAATGCTGCTCTGCATGCATTATTTGGTGTTTTACGTTGTACACTGGGGATATTTTTAGAAAATTCTGCATTTCTCAGTTTGGTGTTCTTCCATTTTGTGAAATCTTGGTTGGTGAGCGGACCCCAGACCTCACAACCATAAAGGGCAATGGGCTCTATGACTGATTCAAGTATTTTTAGCCAGATCCTAATTGGGATGTTGAATTTTATGTTCCTTTTGATGACATAGAAGGCTCTTCTTGCCTTGTCTCTCAGCTCGTTCACAGCTTTGTGGAAGTTACCTGTGGCGCTGATGTTTAGGCCCGAGGTAGGTGAAATTCTTTGTGTTCTCTAGGGCAACGGTGTCTAGATGGAATTTGTATTTGTTGTCCTGGCAACTGGACTTGTTTTGGAACACCATTATTTTTGTCATACTGAGATTTACTGTCAGGGCCCAGGTCTAACAGAATCTGTGCTGAACGGAAAGGGGGATACCTAGTCAGTTGTACAAGATCTAGGTGCTGCTGTAGGCCCTCCTTCGTTGGGGACAGAAGCACCAGATCATCAGCAAACAGTTGACATTTGACTTCAGATTCTAGTAGGGTGAGGCCGGGTGCTGCAGACTGGTCTAGTAGGGTGAGGCCGGGTGCTGCAGACTGTTCTAGTGCCCGCGCCAATTCATTGATATATATGTTGAAGAGGGTGGGTCTCAAGCTGCATCCCTGTCTCACCCCACGACCCTGTGGAAAGAAATATGTGTGTTTTTTGCCTATTTTAACTGCACACTTGTTGTTTGTGTACATGGATTTTATAATGTTGTATGTTTTTCCCCCAACACCACTTTCCATCAATTAGTATAGCAGACGCTCATGCCACATTGAGTCAAAGGCTTTTTTGAAATCAACAAAACATGAGAAGACTTTGCCTTTTGTTTTGGTTTGTTTCTCAGTTAGGTGAATACGTGATCTGTCGTACGGTCATTTGGTAAAAGGCCAATTTGATATTTGCTCAGTACATTGTTTTCACTGAGGAAATGTACGAGTCTGCTGTTAACTTCTCTGGGATATTTTTGGCCAAAAGCCAGTAAAAATGCAGAGCGCCAAATTCAAATAAATTACTATAAAAATCTAACTCATTAAATCACACATGAAAGATACCAAATTAAAGCTACACTGGTTGTGAATCCAGCCAACATGTCAGAATTCAAATAGGCTTTTCGGCGAAAGCAAACGATGCTATTATCTGAGTTGGCACCATTGTAAACAAAGAGAGATAAGCATATTTCAACCCTGCAGGCGCGACACAAAACGCAGAAATAAAAATATAATTCATGCCTTACCTTTGACAAGTTTCTGCTGTTGGCACTCCAATATGTCCCATAAACATCACAAATGGTCCTTTTGTTCGATTAATTCTGTCGATATATATCCAAAATGTCCATTTATTTGGCACATTTGATCCAGAAAAACACTGGTTCCAACTTGTGAAACGTGACTGCAAAATATCTCAAAAGTTACCTGTAAACTTTGCCAAAACATTTCAAACTACTTTTGTAATACAACTTCGAGTGACCCTCGTTCAAGATGGCCGTACTTCTTCATTACACAAAGGAAAAACCCTCAACCAATTTTCTAAAGACTGTTGACATCCAGTGGAAGCGGTAGGAACTGCAAGCAGGTCAATTAGAAATCTGTATTCCCAATGAAAATCCATTGAAAAGAGTGACGTCAAAAAAAAAATTCTGAATGGTTTGTCCTCGGGGGTTTCGCCTGCTAACTAAGTTCTGTTATACTCACAGACATGATTCAAACAGTTTTAGAAACTTCAGAGTGTTTTCTATCCACATCTACTAATAATATGCATATCTTATATTCTGGGGATGAGTAGCTGGCAGTTGAATTTGGGTATGCTTTTCATCCAAACGTGAAAATGCTGCCCCCTATCCTAGAGAAGTTAATGATAATGCAGAGCATTTTCCCAAGGTTGCTGTTGACGCATATCCCACGGTAGTTATTGGGGTCAAATTTGTCTTCACTTTTGTGGATTGGGGTGATCAGTCCTTGGTTCCAAATATTGGGGAAGATGCCAGAGATGAGGATGATGTTAAAGAGTTTTAGTATAGCCAATTGTAATTTGTGGTCTGTGTATTTTATAATTTCATTCATCAACACCACAGGCCTTTTTGGGTTGCTGTAGCTCATTCAAGGTTATTGGAGAATCCAGTGGGTTCTGGTAGTCTTTAATAGTTGATTCTAGGATTTGTATTTGATCATGTATATGTTTTTGCTCTTTGTTCTTTGTTATAGAGCCAAAACGATTGGAGAAGTGCTCTGTCCATCTCTCTCTTTGTCTCTCTCTCTATCTCTGTCTCAAATCAAAGTTTGTCACGTGCGCCTAATACAACAGGTGTAGACCTTACAGTGAAATGCTTACTTACAGGCTCTAACCAACTGTGCAATTTTTAAGTAAAAATCTCTCTCTCTCCCTATCTTGCCCCTGTCCCTGCCTCTCTGTCTCTCTCTCCCTCAGTTTCTTCTGCCTGTCTCTCGGTCTCTCTCTGTGTGGGTCTCTCTCTGTGTGAGTCTGTTTGTCTGGGTCTCTCGGTCTGTTTGTCTGGGTCTCTCGGTCTGTTTGTCTGGGTCTCTCGGTCTGTTTGTCTGGGTCTCTCGGTCTGTTTGTCTGGGTCTCTCGGTCTGTTTGTCTGGGTCTCTCGGTCTGTTTGTCTGGGTCTCTCGGTCTGTTTGTCTGGGTCTCTCGGTCTGTTTGTCTGGGTCTCTCGGTCTGTTTGTCTGGGTCTCACGGTCTGTCTGTCTGGGTCTCACGGTCTGTCTCGGTCTGTCTCTCTCTCGGTCTGTCTCGGTCTGTCTCTCTCTCGGTCTGTCGGTCTGTCTCTCTCTCGGTCTGTCGGTCTGTCTCTCTCTCGGTCTGTCTCGGTCTGTCTCTCGGTCTGTCTCGGTCTGTCTCTCTCTCTCTCGGTCTCTCTGTCTGTCTCTCTCTCGGTCTCTCTGTCTGTCTGTCTCTCTCTCGGTCTCTCTGTCTGTCTGTCTCTCTCTCGGTCTGTCTCTGTCTGTCTGTCTGTCTCTCTCGGTCTGTCTGTCTGTCTGTCTGTCTGTCTCTCTCTCGGTCTGTCTGTCTCTCTCTGTCTCTCTCTCGGTCTGTCTGTCTCTCGGTCTGTCTGGGTCTCTCTCGGTCTCTCTGTCTGTCTGTCTGGGTCTCTCTCACTCTCTCCCTCTCTCTCTGTGTCTCTCTCTTTTAATTCAATTCACTTTATTGGCATGACATAATGTACATATTGCCAAAGTGTACTTTGGAGATTAAATGATGAATGTACAATATTAACATAATTAAAATAATAATAATCAAGATTGTCAATGGGACAATCAGTAACATCAAGGGTCAAAATAACTGTACAATGGACAATAACAATAAGCATAGAGGACATGTGCAGGTTGGTTGGTCTGTCAGAAACTGTTCCTCATCTTATGGCAGCAATAATGTAGTGCGCTGCCAACCCACAGCTCTCTGCGTCCTCCCCCAACAGGACGGGTAGCCTCATCAGAGAGGTCTTTCTCTTGCTCTCTCCGCCTCTCTCTCTTTCCATTCCTTTTCAACCTCTCAAATCAACTCGTTTTAGGAAAGAACAAATGTGGTTAGTTGTTTGCTTCTGCCGATGTTATTACTGGCAGGGGGCATTTCTCTGAGGCTTGAGGTGGAAAGATTTTGCTCCTTCCCATTTCTTCAGTGGGTGTCTGGTCTACTCTACAAGCCCTTGCTGTACTTTTGAAAGAATAACCATTTACATCTAAATGGACATACTACTTTATAATGAATGTTTTTACAGTAACCGCTGTCTCATGTCTCCGTCTACCATGTTAAAGGCCAGGCAGGAAGTGACGTGAAATGGATAGGGAGGAGTGACTGTAACAGATACACCGTGAGCCCCCCCCCCCACTCACTGTACCACCAGACAACATTCAAATGCACTGTGCAATGACCGTATACCAAATGGCAACCTATTCTGGTCAAAAGTAGTGCACTACAGTAAGGGAGCCTTTTTGAGATGCAGCCAATGTCTGGTGTCTCTAGTGGGTGGATAGTGTGGATATCTCTAGTGGGTGGATAGTGTGGATATCTCTAGTGGGTGGATAGTGTGGATATCTCTAGTGGGTGGATAGTGTGGATATCTCTAGCGGGTGGATAGTGTGGATATCTCTAGCGGGTGGATAGTGTGGATATGTCTAGCGGGTGGATAGTGTGGATATGTCTAGCGGGTGGATAGTGTGGATATGTCTAGCGGGTGGATAGTGTGGATATGTCTAGCGGGTGGATAGTGTGGATATGTCTAGCGGGTGGATAGTGTGGATATCTCTAGCGGGTGGATAGTGTGGATATCTCTAGTGGGTGGATAGTGTGGATATCTCTAGTGGGTGGATAGTGTGGATATCTCTAGTGGGTGGATAGTGTGGATATCTCTAGTGGGTGGATAGTGTGGATATCTCTAGTGGGTGGATAGTGTGGATATCTCTAGTGGGTGGATAGTGTGGATATCTCTAGTGGGTGGATAGTGTGGATATCTCTAGCGGGTGGATAGTGTGGATATCTCTAGCGGGTGGATAGTGTGGATATCTCTAGCGGGTGGATAGTGTGGATATCTCTAGCGGGTGGATAGTGTGGATATCTCTAGCGGGTGGATAGTGTGGATATCTCTAGCGGGTGGATAGTGTAGATATCTCTAGCGGGTGGATAGTGTGGATATCTCTAGCGGGTGGATAGTGTGGATATCTCTAGCGGGTGGATAGTGTGGGTATCTCTAGCGGGTGGATAGTGTGGGTATCTCTAGTGGGTGGATAGTGTGGGTGGATAGTGTGGATATCTCTAGTGGATGGATAGTGTGGATCTCTAGTGGATGGATAGTGTGGGTATCTCTAGTGGGTGGATAGTGTGGGTGGATAGTGTGGATATCTCTAGTGGATGGATAGTGTGGATATCTCTAGTGGATGGATAGTGTGGGTATCTCTAGTGGGTGGATAGTGTGGATATCTCTAGTGGGTGGATAGTGTGGGTGGATAGTGTGGATATCTCTAGTGGATGGATAGTGTGGATCTCTAGTGGATGGATAGTGTGGATGGATAGTGTGGATCTCTAGTGGATGGATAGTGTGGGTGGATAGTGTGGGTGGATAGTGTGGATATCTCCAGTGGATGGATAGTGTGGATATCTCTAGTGGGTGGATAGTGTGGATATCTCTAGTGGGTGGATAGTGTGGATATCTCTAGCGGGTAGATAGTGTGGATATCTCTAGCGGGTGGATAGTGTGGATATCTCTAGCGGGTGGATAGTGTGGATATCTCTAGCGGGTGGATAGTGTGGATCTCTAGCGGGTGGATAGTGTGGGTATCTCTAGTGGGTGGATAGTGTGGGTGGATAGTGTGGATATCTCTAGTGGGTGGATAGTGTGGATATCTCTAGTGGGTGGATAGTGTGGGTGGATAGTGTGGATATCTCTAGGGGATGGATAGTGTGGGTATCTCTAGTGGGTGGATAGTGTGGATATCTCTAGTGGGTGGATAGTGTGGGTGGATAGTGTGGATATCTCTAGTGGATGGATAGTGTGGATATCTCTAGTGGATGGATAGTGTGGGTATCTCTAGTGGGTGGATAGTGTGGATATCTCTAGTGGGTGGATAGTGTGGGTGGATAGTGTGGATATCTCTAGTGGATGGATAGTGTGGGTCTCTAGTGGATGGATAGTGTGGATGGATAGTGTGGATCTCTAGTGGATGGATAGTGTGGGTGGATAGTGTGGGTGGATAGTGTGGATATCTCCAGTGGATGGATAGTGTGGATATATCTAGTGGGTGGATAGTGTGGATATCTCTAGTGGGTGGATAGTGTGGGTGGATAGTGTGGATATCTCTAGTGGGTGGATAGTGTGGATATCTCTAGTGGGTGGATAGTGTGGATATCTCTAGTGGGTGGATAGTGTGGATATCTCTAGTGGGTGGATAGTGTGGATATCTCTAGTGGGTGGATAGTGTGGATATCTCTAGTGGGTGGATAGTGTGGATATCTCTAGTGGGTGGATAGTGTGGGTGGATAGTGTGGATATCTCTAGTGGGTGGATAGTGTGGGTATCTCTAGTGGGTGGATAGTGTGGATGGATAGTGTGGATATCTCTAGTGGATAGATAGTGTGGATCTCTAGTGGATGGATAGTGTGGATGGATAGTGTGGATCTCTAGTGGATGGATAGTGTGGGTGGATAGTGTGGGTGGATAGTGTGGATATCTCTAGTGGATGGATAGTGTGGATATCTCTAGTGGGTGGATAGTGTGGATATCTCTAGTGGGTGGATAGTGTGGGTGGATAGTGTGGATATCTCTAGTGGGTGGATAGTGTGGATATCTCTAGTGGGTGGATAGTGTGGATATCTCTAGTGGGTGGATAGTGTGGATATCTCTAGTGGGTGGATAGTGTGGATATCTCTAGTGGGTGGATAGTGTGGATATCTCTAGTGGGTGGATAGTGTGGATATCTCTAGTGGGTGGATAGTGTGGATATCTCTAGTGGGTGGATAGTGTGGATATCTCTAGCGGGTGGATAGTGTGGATATCTCTAGCGGGTGGATAGTGTGGATATCTCTAGCGGGTGGATAGTGTGGATATCTCTAGCGGGTGGATAGTGTGGATATCTCTAGCGGGTGGATAGTGTGGATATCTCTAGCGGGTGGATAGTGTGGATATCTCTAGCGGGTGGATAGTGTGGATATCTCTAGCGGGTGGATAGTGTGGATATCTCTAGCGGGTGGATAGTGTGGATATCTCTAGCGGGTGGATAGTGTGGATATCTCTAGCGGGTGGATAGTGTGGATATCTCTAGCGGGTGGATAGTGTGGATATCTCTAGCGGGTGGATAGTGTGGGTATCTCTAGTGGGTGGATAGTGTGGGTGGATAGTGTGGATATCTCTAGTGGATGGATAGTGTGGATCTCTAGTGGATGGATAGTGTGGGTATCTCTAGTGGGTGGATAGTGTGGATATCTCTAGTGGGTGGATAGTGTGGGTGGATAGTGTGGATATCTCTAGTGGATGGATAGTGTGGATATCTCTAGTGGATGGATAGTGTGGGTATCTCTAGTGGGTGGATAGTGTGGATATCTCTAGTGGGTGGATAGTGTGGGTGGATAGTGTGGATCTCTAGTGGATGGATAGTGTGGGTGGATAGTGTGGGTGGATAGTGTGGATATCTCCAGTGGATGGATAGTGTGGATATCTCTAGTGGGTGGATAGTGTGGATATCTCTAGTGGGTGGATAGTGTGGATATCTCTAGTGGATGGATAGTGTGGATATCTCTAGTGGGTGGATAGTGTGGATATCTCTAGTGGGTGGATAGTGTGGATATCTCTAGCGGGTGGATAGTGTGTATCTCTAGCGGGTGGATAGTGTGGATATCTCTAGCGGGTAGATAGTGTGGATATCTCTAGCGGGTGGATAGTGTGGATATCTCTAGCGGGTGGATAGTGTGGATATCTCTAGCGGGTGGATAGTGTGGATCTCTAGCGGGTGGATAGTGTGGGTATCTCTAGTGGGTGGATAGTGTGGGTGGATAGTGTGGATATCTCTAGTGGGTGGATAGTGTGGATATCTCTAGTGGGTGGATAGTGTGGGTGGATTGTGTGGATATCTCTAGTGGATGGATAGTGTGGGTATCTCTAGTGGGTGGATAGTGTGGATATCTCTAGTGGGTGGATAGTGTGGGTGGATAGTGTGGATATCTCTAGTGGATGGATAGTGTGGGTGGATAGTGTGGATATCTCTAGTGGGTGGATAGTGTGGGTGGATAGTGTGGATATCTCTAGTGGATGGATAGTGTGGGTATCTCTAGTGGGTGGATAGTGTGGATATCTCTAGTGGGTGGATAGTGTGGGTGGATAGTGTGGATATCTCTAGTGGATGGATAGTGTGGATATCTCTAGTGGGTGGATAGTGTGGATATCTCTAGTGGGTGGATAGTGTGGGTGGATAGTGTGGATATCTCTAGTGGGTGGATAGTGTGGATATCTCTAGTGGGTGGATAGTGTGGATATCTCTAGTGGGTGGATAGTGTGGATATCTCTAGTGGGTGGATAGTGTGGATATCTCTAGTGGGTGGATAGTGTGGATATCTCTAGTGGGTGGATAGTGTGGATATCTCTAGTGGGTGGATAGTGTGGATCTCTAGTGGATGGATAGTGTGGATGGATAGTGTGGATCTCTAGTGGATGGATAGTGTGGGTGGATAGTGTGGGTGGATAGTGTGGATATCTCTAGTGGGTGGATAGTGTGGGTGGATAGTGTGGATATCTCTAGTGGGTGGATAGTGTGGATATCTCTAGTGGGTGGATAGTGTGGATATCTCTAGCGGGTGGATAGTGTGGATATCTCTAGCGGGTGGATAGTGTGGATATCTCTAGCGGGTGGATAGTGTGGATATCTCTAGCGGGTGGATAGTGTGGATATCTCTAGCGGGTGGATAGTGTGGATCTCTAGCGGGTGGATAGTGTGGGTATCTCTAGTGGGTGGATAGTGTGGGTGGATAGTGTGGATATCTCTAGTGGGTGGATAGTGTGGATATCTCTAGTGGGTGGATCGTGTGGGTGGATAGTGTGGATATCTCTAGTGGATGGATAGTGTGGGTATCTCTAGTGGGTGGATAGTGTGGATATCTCTAGTGGGTGGATAGTGTGGGTGGATAGTGTGGATATCTCTAGTGGATGGATAGTGTGGATATCTCTAGTGGATGGATAGTGTGGGTATCTCTAGTGGGTGGATAGTGTGGATATCTCTAGTGGGTGGATAGTGTGGGTGGATAGTGTGGATATCTCTAGTGGATGGATAGTGTGGGTCTCTAGTGGATGGATAGTGTGGATGGATAGTGTGGATCTCTAGTGGATGGATAGTGTGGGTGGATAGTGTGGGTGGATAGTGTGGATATCTCCAGTGGATGGATAGTGTGGATATATCTAGTGGGTGGATAGTGTGGATATCTCTAGTGGGTGGATAGTGTGGGTGGATAGTGTGGATATCTCTAGTGGGTGGATAGTGTGGATATCTCTAGTGGGTGGATAGTGTGGATATCTCTAGTGGGTGGATAGTGTGGATATCTCTAGTGGGTGGATAGTGTGGATATCTCTAGTGGGTGGATAGTGTGGATATCTCTAGTGGGTGGATAGTGTGGATATCTCTAGTGGGTGGATAGTGTGGATATCTCTAGTGGGTGGATAGTGTGGATATCTCTAGTGGGTGGATAGTGTGGATATCTCTAGTGGGTGGATAGTGTGGGTGGATAGTGTGGATATCTCTAGTGGGTGGATAGTGTGGGTATCTCTAGTGGGTGGATAGTGTGGATGGATAGTGTGGATATCTCTAGTGGATGGATAGTGTGGATCTCTAGTGGATGGATAGTGTGGATGGATAGTGTGGATCTCTAGTGGATGGATAGTGTGGATCTCTAGTGGATGGATAGTGTGGATGGATAGTGTGGATCTCTAGTGGATGGATAGTGTGGGTGGATAGTGTGGGTGGATAGTGTGGATATCTCTAGTGGATGGATAGTGTGGATATCTCTAGTGGGTGGATAGTGTGGATATCTCTAGTGGGTGGATAGTGTGGGTGGATAGTGTGGATATCTCTAGTGGGTGGATAGTGTGGATATCTCTAGTGGGTGGATAGTGTGGATATCTCTAGTGGGTGGATAGTGTGGATATCTCTAGTGGGTGGATAGTGTGGATATCTCTAGTGGGTGGATAGTGTGGATATCTCTAGTGGGTGGATAGTGTGGATATCTCTAGTGGGTGGATAGTGTGGGTGGATAGTGTGGATATCTCTAGTGGGTGGATAGTGTGGATATCTCTAGTGGATGGATAGTGTGGATATCTCTAGTGGATGGAAACTGGATATCTCTAGTGGGTGGATAGTGTGGATATCTCTAGTGGGTGGATAGTGTGGATATCTCTAGTGGGTGGATAGTGTGGATATCTCTAGTGGGTGGATAGTGTGGATATCTCTAGTGGATGGAAACTGTGGATATCTCTAGTGGGTGGATAGTGTGGATATCTCTAGTGGGTGGATAGTGTGGATATCTCTAGTGGGTGGGTAGTGTGGATATCTCTAGTGAGTGGATAGTGTGAATATGTGACTTAGTGCGGACATCTGTTAAAGCTCAGACACACCGGGAGGATTGTCACAGTTCTTGGCATTTCTGAACAGAGTGTCGGCAGTCAATCTCTTTTTGTGTTCACACAGCAAAGACCTTAAAGTAGTCAGCCACTCATGTTAATTTACTCCAAACCAGAAGGTGGCGGTAGTGTTTGGCATATCCATATGTGCTGTTTATGGTCTAGTCAATGTTATTAGCTATTGCTATTGTTGTAGAGAGCCCATGTTGAAACTAGCCAGATGGCCACAACTATATAACGAGCTAGTAGGATGACAAACTGAATTCACTCTCTATAATCCCATACTGCCAGTGGCAGCCCATACTCTCTATAATCCCATACTGCCAGCCCATAGCCAAATGTTTATCTAACTAGCTAGGTTAAGGGTTCATGGCTAGGTTAAGGGTTTAGGGTTGGGTTTAGGGTTGGGTTCGGGTTGGATTTAGGGTTGGATTTAGGGTTGGGTTCAGGGTTGGGTTTAGGGTTGGGTTTAGGGTTGGGTTTAGGGTTGGGTTCAGGTTAGGGCTAGGATAAGGGTTAGGGTTGGGTTCAGGTTTGGGCTCGGGTTAAGGTTTTGATTAGTGAATTGTTAATTAAAACGTTATTCATAGTCTGTAGAGCATCCAAATAGTGTTACAGCATTATCACCTGTAGCCCACCTGATGCAGCATAGTGGCTATAAATAAGCTGATCCGCCCATCTGTATTTGTGACCCACCGGCTCGATTCAGTCTTATGTAGCAACATTTGATATGATGTTTTTTACATTGTATAAAAGTAGAGACTCAGAGCTAGAAAATGGTATCATACACTGCAGATGAGGAACAATGGGAAAGTCATTCTGCTTTGAAAGTTGATAAACTTGTAACCCCACTTTTGAGAAAATAACCCTGGAATGTTTTGGTACCTACTGGAGAGCTGTTCTTTGTCTACACCCATTCAGCATCTTACCCACCTCCTTAAGCTTTAGCCCCCCCCATCTCTTTAAGGATTCACATGAGACTAAACAGAGTACTTTATGTACTAAACAGAGTGAGTAGTGTACTAAACAACCAAAGATTTCAAGACTAAAGGCTGGTTTATACTACGGTGTGTACGTAAATTCAATCTGGAGTGCCAGAGTTCGCTCTGGGCGTTCGTAAACTCCGAGTGTTTTGCTCTCAGAGCGTTTAAGGCGCACGCTGGACACTCTGGCCGAGGAGTAGGGTTGATCCGAGCGTTTTGCTCTCAGAGCGTTTAAGGCGCACGCTGGACACTGGCCGAGGAGTAGGGTTGATCCGAGCGTTTTGCTCTCAGAGCGTTTAAGGCGCACGCTGGACACTCTGGCCGAGGAGTAGGGTTGATCCGAGCGTTTTGCTCTCAGAGCGTTTAAGGCGCACGCTGGACACTCTGGCCGAGGAGTAGGGTTGATCCGAGCGTTCTGTCCTAACAACAAGCTAACTGGCTGACGTTGGTTAGCTTGCTAGCTACAGCGGGGCAAAAAAGTATTTAGTCAGCCACCAATTGTGCAAGTTCTCCCACTTAAAAAGATGAGAGAGGCCTGTAATTTTCATCATAGGTACACTTCAACTATGACAGACAAAATGGAAGAAAAAAAATCCAGAAAATCACATTGTAGGATTTTTAATGAATTTATTTGCAAATTATGGTGGAAAATAAGTATTTGGTCAATAACAAAAGTTTCTCAATACTTTGTCATTGCCAACAAAGGGTATATAACAGAGGTCAAACGTTTTCTGTAAGTCTTCACAAGGTTTTCACACACTGTTGCTGGTATTTTGGCCCATTCCTCCATGCAGATCTCCTCTAGAGCAGTGATGTTTTGGGGCTGTTGCTGTCCAACACGGACTTTCAACTCCCTCCAAAGATTTTCTATGGGGTTGAGATCTGGAGACTGGCTAGGCCACTCCAGGACCTTGAAATGCTTCTTACGAAGCCACTCCTTCGTTGCCCGGGCGGTGTGTTTGGGATCATTGTCATGCTGAAAGACCCAGCCACGTTTCATCTTCAATGCCCTTGCTGATGGAAGGAGGTTTTCACTCAAAATCTCACGATACATGGCCCCATTCATTCTGTCCTTTACACGGATCAGTCGTCCTGGTCCCTTTGCAGAAAAACAGCCCCAAAGCATGATGTTTCCACCCCCATGCTTCACAGTAGGTATGGTGTTCTTTGGATGCAACTCAGCATTCTTTGTCCTCCAAACACGACGAGTTGAGTTTTTACCAAAACGTTCTATTATGGTTTCATCTGACCATATGACATTCTCCCAATCTTCTTCTGGATCATCCAAATGCTCTCTAGCAAACTTCAGACGGGCCTGGACATGTACTGGCTTAAGCAGGGGGACACGGGGTGAGATCTTGCGTGGAGCCTTGTATGTCTTCCATTTCCTAATAATTGCTCCCACAGTTGATTTCTTCAAACCAAGCTGCTTACCTATTGCAGATTCAGTCTTCCCAGCCTGGTGCAGGTCTACAATTTTGTTTCTGGTGTCCTTTGACAGCTCTTTGGTCTTGGCCATAGTGGAGTTTGGAGTGTGACTGACTGAGGTTGTGGACAGGTGTCTTTTATACTGATAACAAGTTCAAACAGGTGCCATTAATACAGGTAACGAGTGGAGGACAGAGGAGCCTCTTAAAGAAGAAGTTACAGGTCTGTGAGAGCCAGAAATCTTGCTTGTTTGTAGGTGACCAAATACTTATTTTCCACCATAATTTGCAAATAAATTCATAAAAAATCCTACAATGTGATTTTCAGGATTTTTTTTCTTCTCATTTTGTCTGTCATAGTTGAAGTGTACCTATGATGAAAATTACAGGCCTCTCTCATCTTTTTAAGTGGGAGAACTTGCACAATTGGTGGCTGACTAAATACTTTTTTGCCCCACTGTACTTCCAGACCCAAATGAGAGAACACCTGACTCTGACCATTTGACTCGCCCTATCGGAGCTGGTTAGGCTGTTTTCATGTTAACCAGAGAGTTGGTGATTGCAACTGTGCTGCTGGCAACAATTTAATTACACTTTCTTGCCAATATTTACTGACACCGGCTATATTTAACGGGTGTTTAGTGTTCATAAATTCGTCAGTTATTCTGCGCTCTGGCACACTAAGACGAGAATGCTATGAAATCGGAGTTGCTAGCCAGAGGGAATATACACGCTACGTCAATCCACAGTTGTCGCAGTGACATCATGAACATTCTGTTGAAATGGTAACTTGCATAGTTTTTTTGTTTTTGGTTTAGACATCTAGCTAGCTAAAAAAAGTAACACATACTGACCAGCTCATGTTATAGACAGGATTACCTGGACATACTGACCATCATGTTATAGACAGGATTACCTACACATACTGACCAGCTCATGTTATAGACAGACACGCGCTACATGGCAGACCAATCAGAATTCATCTCTCAGCATGTCCAGCCCACTCATTTTCTCAGCCAATCATAGCTTGCGGGAAGGTTGCTGGCTATTTCCGTGGCTAAACCAACACGGCTCGTAATGATTTTTTCCCTCGTATTTACAGATGACATACAAGTTTGTTATTAAGGCACATGAAAGTTCACACGTTCCAGAAGGCATTTATGTAAAAATAAAATGCATTTTGATAAATAAGTTAACGTTCAAATTGCCCTCCTGTGACGTAGTGATGCCTAGTTTCCTGAAAAGAGTCACATTTGTTCCTAGTCATTAGCTAGATCAGTGCATCCCAAACTGTTTCAGTCTTGGCCCCCTTTCATCAATGGGGAACATCCAATGGGCCAGTTCCGGTCCAGAAGCCCGGTTTCGACTACCCAGAAAAATAATTTCCATTGAAAAGTCAGATTTGAACATTTCTAATTCCACTTTAATCATCATCTTTTGTACAGAAAACATCCATTCATTTTTTTTTTCTCTCGAAATAATTGTCGCTAAGGCCATTTCTTTTCCATCACTCACAGCCCGAAGATATTAACATTTTATATTCAATGTCTGTCGTGTTTTATGGATGACGTGATGACGTTGTCGGTGCTGTTGAAATAAGAAATAAATGTGGTTCTGGATGTATTCTTAGGGTGATAATTAGGTTGCATAAGCATGAGTGCTTTTCCCCCCACAATTCTGGTCTTCACATTTGTTTTCTAAACATTAAATAAGGAGCATAGGTTGCTGCTGCTGGTCGGTGTGAGATGGGCTTTTCTTGGATTTCCCTGCTCTGTCTATGTATGACTAAGAAACCAGGTATTCCCAGCTATATAGTAACCGTATGTGTTTGTCTCCTAGTATCTTGTAGAGGTCAGGGGTCATTGGAGCTGTGAGGTGTCAGTGGTAACATTCCTTCCTGGTATGGCGTGGGTTGCGTGTTCTCGAATACCCACCATGTGTTCAGACCACAGATGGCTCTGGTTGAGTTTCAAATGATACCCTATTCCCTATGTAGTGCACTATTCACCAGGGCCCATAGTTCTGAGAGTCCTGGTAATGAACAGACTTAACAGACTGAGGAACAAAGACAGCTGGACTCAGGTCTTTGCAGAGAGTCCTGGTAATGAACAGACTGAGGAACAAAGACAGCTGGATTCAGGTCTTTGCAGAGAGTCCTGGTAATGAACAGACTGAGGAACAAAGACAGCTGGACTCAGGTCTTTGCAGAGAGTCCTGGTAATGAACAGACTGAGGAACAAAGACAGCTGGACTCTGTTCATTACCAGGACTCTCTGCAAAGACCTGAGTCTTTTTAGTCTCCTGAGGGGGAATAGGCTTTGTCGTGCCCTCTTCACGACTGTCTTGCTGTGTTTGGACCATGTTAGTTTGTTGGTGATGTGGACACCAAGGAACTTGAAGCTTCCAACCTGCTCCACTACAACCCTGTCGATGAGAATGGGGGCGTGCTCAGTCCTCTTTTTCCTGTAGTCCACAATCATCTCTTTTGTCTTGATCACGTTGAGGGAGAGGTTGTTGACCTGGCACCACACGGCCAGGACTCTGACCACCTCTCTATAGGCTGTCTGGTTGTTGTCGGTAATCAGGCCTACCACTGTTGTGTCATCTGCAAATTGAATAATGGTGTTGGAGTCGTGCCTGGCCGTGCAGTCATGAGTGAACAGGGATTACAGGAGGGGGCTGAGCACGCACCCCTGAGGGGCCCCGTGTTGAGGATCAGACCCCTTGACTTTTCCCACATTGTTTTACGTTACAGCCTTATTCTAAAAGGGATTAAATGCTTTCCCCCCCCCCTCATCAATCTACACACAATACCCCATAATGACATCACAATACCCCGTAATGACATCACAATACCCCGTAATGACATCACAATACCCCGTAATGACATCACAATACCCCATAATGACATCACAATACCCCATAATGACATCACAATACCCCATAATGACAATGCGAAAACAGGTTTTTTGCAAACATTCCAAATTCAAGGTCTCCAAGAACAGTCATCGTTCTTAAATGGAAGAAGTTTGGAACCACCAAGACTCTTCCTAGAGCTGGCTGCTTGGTCAAACTGACCAATCAGGGGAGAAGGGCCTTGGTCAGGGAGCTGATGCCTCCACAATGCTACTCTGTTGGTGTGGCTCCCGTGGGCTCAGCAATGCTACTCTGCTGGTGTGGCTCCCGTGGGCTCAGCAATGCTACTCTGCTGGTGGCAGAGCCTTCAGGGAAGTCAATGGGCGTTTCCCAAATGGCTCCTATTCCCTACAATAGGGCCCATCTGTTCAAAAGTAGTGCACTATTTAGGTGATAGGCTGCCATTTTTGGGAAACATAATTGATTTCTACAGTCAGATTTAGCTGAGTCTGCAGAAAACAGAGGGTTAAAGTGGATTGATATTCAGCGTTATTTTGAATCCACATGAATTATTGTTCTGCACTCTCTGCTCTGAATAAATCTCTCTCTCTCTCTCTCCTTCCTTCAAGGTGATTTTAACCATCAGGGGGTTTCCTGACAGACTGAGGGCAGTGAGCTTGGCTGCCCAGCTATACTACACCAAAGGTAAGACATTATAATGTACATATCTAATGCTGTACACAAGTGTTGCATGGTATACCAAAACGTTGGTACTTTCTTTATAGTATTTTATCGAATGTGTGTGTGTGTCTCATATATTATTTATTTACTATTATTGTCACCTGTTTGATGCTGGGGGTGAGTGTAACCGATGTGAAATGGCTAGCTAGTTAGCGGTGGTGCGCGCTCTGAGACCTTGAAGTAGTGGTTCCCCTTGCTCTGCAAGGGCCGCGGCTTTTGTGGAGCGATGGGTAACGATGCTTCGTGGGTGACTGTTGTTGATGTGTGCAGAGGGTCCCTGGTTCGCGCCCGTGTCGGGGCGAGGGGACGGACTAAAGTTATACTGTTACATTGGTAACTATCTTGATGCATATCTGTATTCCCAGTCATGTGACATCCATAGATTAAGGCCTAATGCATTTATTTCAATTGACTGATTTCTGTAACTCAGTAAAATCTTGGATATTGTTGCATGTCGCATTTGTATATTTTTTATTCAGTGTCAAGATTGTCTAAAGCTGTCATCAAGGCAAAGGGCAGCTACTTTGAAGAAACTCAAATCTAAAATATATCTTGGTTTGTTTAACACTTTTTTTGGTTACTACATGACTCCATATGTGTTATTTCATAGTTTTGACGTCTTCACTATTATTCTACAGTGTAGAAAATAGTAAAAAATAAAGAATGAGTAGGTGTTTTAAAATGTTTGACCGGTAGTGTGTTTAAACAGGGTAGTTGTGCAGTATGGGTTGGGGAGGTGGAGGCCTTGGTTGATGGCTCTATGGTTTGGTCTGCGGTGCTTTCATGTTTCCCACCAGAAGTGCCTGCAGTCATGTACATTAGCTAATGTGATCACTGGCATGAGTTCTTCCCAGAAACGGTAAATATAATTATTGGCATCGAATTATCTCCCAAAGTGGCTGTGTGGCTGTGTGGCTGTGTGGCTGTGTGGCTGTGTGGCTGTGTGGCTGTGTGGCTGCGTGGCTGCGTGGCTGCGTGTTTGTGGTCAGTAGTAATCCTATGCAGAGATTGTCTCTGAGGCACAAGTAGCTAGGCAACCCCCTGCATTTGCCTTGGCAGGCTAGAGCCAGTGTGAGAGAAACATGCTATCAAATGTTTTGTTTTATGAAACTAAATGAATATTTCACTCTGACCCACAAAACGTATTTGCTAAATTCATGATAGTGTTAGACAAATCAATGAAAGTGAACTTCAAAATGTGATATAGTTGTATTGGAATTAGCAGCTGTTGTTGGTGAGTAATGAATCTGCTTCTGCCGGGACTTACTGCATCGCTATTGAAAGCAGTTGATTGGTTACTGAAGTCCCCTCTACCTCTTGATTGGTTAGACGCTATTCTTGTTCTGATTTGAGATTTGAAGAGCAGAGAAATAGAAGATGTTGTACCCTCTAACATGTTGTTGGTAAAGTGGCCAAAGTTACTAATTTGTGTCAAAAGTTGCGTTTACAGTGAATGGAATGTTAGAGGGGATTTCACGATGGGACCTTTCAGAAAATTGTGTAAATCCCTTGAAAGTGGATGAAGATGGACAAAATTAATGACTCTAAGCTTAATAATGTAAAAAAGTATATAAGATACACTACATGACCAATGGTATGTGGACAGCTGCTGGTTGAACATCTCATTCCAAATCATGGGAGTTAATTATGGAGTTGGCCCCACCCTTTAATGCTATAACAGCCTCCACTCTTCTGGGAAGGCTTTCCACTAGATGTTGGAACATTGCTGCTATAACAGCCTCCACTCTTCTGGGAAGGCTTTCCACTAGATGTTGGAACATTGCTGCTATAACAGCCTCTACTCTTCTGGGAAGGCTTTCCACTAGATGTTGGAACATTGCTGCTATAACAGCCTCCACTCTTCTGGGAAGGCTTTCCACTAGATGATGGAACATTGCTGCTATAACAGCCTCCACTCTTCTGGGAAGGCTTTCCACTAGATGATGGAACATTGCTGCTATAACAGCCTCCACTCTTCTGGGAAGGCTTTCCACTAGATGTTGGAACATTGCTGCTATAACAGCCTCCACTCTTCTGGGAAGGCTTTCCACTAGATGTTGGAACATTGCTGCTATAACAGCCTCCACTCTTCTGGGAAGGCTTTCCACTAGATGTTGGAACATTGCTGCTATAACAGCCTCCACTCTTCTGGGAAGGTTTTCCACTAGATGTTGGGACATTGCTGCTGTAACAGCCTCCACTCTTCTGGGAAGGCTTTCCACTAGATGGTGGAACATTGCTGCTGTAACAGCCTCCACTCTTCTGGGAAGGCTTTCCACTAGATGATGGAACATTGCTGCTATAACAGCCTCCACTCTTCTGGGAAGGCTTTCCACTAGATGTTGGAACATTGCTGCTATAACAGCCTCCACTCTTCTGGGAAGGCTTTCCACTAGATGTTGGAACATTGCTGCTATAACAGCCTCCACTCTTCTGGGAAGGCTTTCCACTAGATGTTGGAACATTGCTGCTATAACAGCCTCCACTCTTCTGGGAAGGCTTTCCACTAGATGTTGGAACATTGCTGCTATAACAGCCTCCACTCTTCTGGGAAGGCTTTCCACTAGATGTTGGAACATTGCTGCTATAACAGCCTCCACTCTTCTGGGAAGGCTTTCCACTAGATGTTGGAACATTGCTGCTGTAACAGCCTCCACTCTTCTGGGAAGGCTTTCCACTAGATGTTGGAACATTGCTGCTGTAACAGCCTCCACTCTTCTGGGAAGGCTTTCCACTAGATGTTGGAACATTGCTGCTGTAACAGCCTCCACTCTTCTGGGAAGGCTTTCCACTAGATGTTGGGACATTGCTGCTATAACAGCCTCCACTCTTCTGGGAAGGCTTTCCACTAGATGTTGGGACATTGCTGCTGTAACAGCCTCCACTCTTCTGGGAAGGCTTTCCACTAGATGTTGGAACATTGCTGCTATAACAGCCTCCACTCTTCTGGGAAGGCTTTCCACTAGATGTTGGAACATTGCTGCTATAACAGCCTCCACTCTTCTGGGAAGGCTTTCCACTAGATGTTGGAACATTGCTGTAATAACAGCCTCCACTCTTCTGGGAAGGCTTTCCACTAGATGTTGGAACATTGCTGCTATAACAGCCTCCACTCTTCTGGGAAGGCTTTCACTAGATGTTGGAACATTGCTGCTGTAACAGCCTCCACTCTTCTGGGAAGGCTTTCCACTAGATGTTGGAACATTGCTGCTGTAACAGCCTCCACTCTTCTGGGAAGGCTTTCCACTAGATGTTGGAACATTGCTGCTATAACAGCCTCCACTCTTCTGGGAAGGCTTTCCACTAGATGTTGGAACATTGCTGCTATAACAGCCTCCACTCTTCTGGGAAGGCTTTCCACTAGATGTTGGAACATTGCTGCTGTAACAGCCTCCACTCTTCTGGGAAGGCTTTCCACTAGATGTTGGAACATTGCTGCTATAACAGCCTCCACTCTTCTGGGAAGGCTTTCCACTAGATGTTGGAACATTGCTGCTATAACAGCCTCCACTCTTCTGGGAAGGCTTTCCACTAGATGTTGGAACATTGCTGCTATAACAGCCTCCACTCTTC
This sequence comes from Salvelinus namaycush, assembly GCF_016432855.1. Lineage (NCBI taxonomy): Eukaryota > Metazoa > Chordata > Actinopteri > Salmoniformes > Salmonidae > Salvelinus > Salvelinus namaycush. The sequence continues at coordinate 42,703,206 of NC_052319.1, read as the reverse complement.
TGGGAAGGCTTTCCACTAGATGTTGGAACATTGCTGCTATAACAGCCTCCACTCTTCTGGGAAGGCTTTCCACTAGATGATGGAACATTGCTGCTATAACAGCCTCCACTCTTCTGGGAAGGCTTTCCACTAGATGTTGGAACATTGCTGCTATAACAGCCTCCACTCTTCTGGGAAGGCTTTCCACTAGATGTTGGAACATTGCTGCTATAACAGCCTCCACTCTTCTGGGAAGGCTTTCCACTAGATGTTGGAACATTGCTGCTATAACAGCCTCCACTCTTCTGGGAAGGCTTTCCACTAGATGTTGGAACATTGCTGCTATAACAGCCTCTACTCTTCTGGGAAGGCTTTCCACTAGATGTTGGGACATTGCTGCTATAACAGCCTCCACTCTTCTGGGAAGGCTTTCCACTAGATGTTGGAACATTGCTGCTATAACAGCCTCCACTCTTCTGGGAAGGCTTTCCACTAGATGTTGGAACATTGCTGCTATAACAGCCTCCACTCTTCTGGGAAGGCTTTCCACTAGATGTTGGAACATTGCTGCGGGGACTTGCTTCCGTTCAGTCACACGAGCGTTAGTGAGGTCACTGGTGTTCTTGCTTCCAGAGGCATTTTGGGACTCGGAAGTGTTGCAACCGAGTACAGACAATTCTGACATGCTACACACTTCAGCACTCGACGGTCCCGTTGTGTGGCCGTCCTCTTCGCGGCTGAGCCGTTGATGCTCCTAGACGTTTCCACTTCACAATAACACTTACAGTTGACCCGGGGCATCTCTAGCAGGGCAGAAATGTGACGAACTGACATGTTGGAAATGTGGTATCCTCTGACGGTGGCACGTTGAAAGTCACTGAGCTCTTCAGTAAGGCCATTCTACTGCCAATGTTTGTCTATGGAGATTGCATGGCTGTGTGCTTGATTTTATACAGCTGTCAGCAACGGGTGTGGCTGAAATAGCCGAATCGACTTATTTGAAGGGGTGTCCGATGTAGTGTTTGTATACAAGCACACTATTCCAGATCGGTCTGTACGTTTTAAAGATTGAATGATGTTTCTAGCTTCAACAGTTTAGGACGAGTAACTTTCAACAAAAGTCAAAGTATGTTGATGATTTAAAGTGGGGGGACTCTTGCTTCACAAGCAACATTTTAATAATATCGTTAGTCATATTTTTGATAATTAGAAAATACTTTATATCTCAAAACTAGGACCCTTCATGTAAAACACTATCATTACATTTACATTTAAGTCATTTAGCAGACGCTCTTATCCAGAGCGACTTACAAATTGGAAAGTTCATACATATTCTTCCTGGCCCCCCGTGGGAAATGAACCCACAACCCTGGCGTTGCAAGCGCCATGCTCTACCAACTGAGCCACACGGGACCATCATCATCAATTGAACTATCTTGAAGTATTGTTCAGGAGGGTGGTGGCTAGTTGGGATATTTGGCATAGCTCCCATCATCTTTTCTTCTATTGGTGTCCCAGGCTGAACAGGCTCTCAGCAGGGATAGGACATCTCTCTCTCTCTGGGGTGCTCAGCTCCAGCTGCTGTGGAAGTTGAGAATAGCCTCCTCGAGCTCCGGGTCTCAACAACGTGCCCTGGGCCCGTCTCTCTGTCTCTGAAGCACGAGGGAGCATCAGAGATCCCACAGAGATCTCACAGTGGGGGCCTGAGAGCTACACCACTAGCTCCAGAGACTAACTACCCAGGAATCACAGGGGACTAGATTATACCCAGAGACTAACTACCCAGGAATCACAGTGGACTAGATTATACCCAGAGACTAAATAGAGAGATGCCTAAGCAGGGACGAAGCAGCAGTTCTGGACAGAAACTGTTAGAGTTACAGGATACAGATGAGCTAGAAATCAAGGCTCCAGTCAGAGGACCTGATGAAAGCTACAGTAGGAAACCCCCCTGATGTACTGTAAGCTACGGTAGGAAACCCCCCTGATGTACTGTAAGCTACGGTAGGAAACCCCCCTGATGTACTGTAAGCTACAGTAGGAAACCCCCCTGATGTACTGTAAGCTACAGTAGGAAACCCCCCTGATGTACTGTAAGCTACAGTAGGAAACCCCCCTGATGTACTGTAAGCTACAGTAGGAAACCCCCCTGATGTACTGTAAGCTACGGTAGGAAACCCCCCTGATGTACTGTAAGCTACGGTAGGAAACCCCCCTGATGTACTGTAAGCTACGGTAGGAAAGCCCCCTGATGTACTGTAAGCTACGGTAGGAAACCCCCCTGATGTACTGTAAGCTACGGTAGGAAACCCCCCTGATGTACTGTAAGCTACGGTAGGAAACCCCCCTGATGTACTGTAAGCTACGGTAGGAAACCCCCCTGATGTACTGTAAGCTACGGTAGGAAACCCCCCTGATGTACTGTAAGCTACGGTAGGAAACCCCCCTGATGTACTGTAAGCTACGGTAGGAAAACCCCCTGGTGTACTGTAAGCTACGGTAGGAAACCCCCCTGGTGTACTGTAAGCTACGGTAGGAAACCCCCCTGGTGTACTGTAAGCTACGGTAGGAAACCCCCCTGGTGTACTGTAAGCTACGGTAGGAAACCCCCCTGGTGTACTGTAAGCTACGGTAGGAAACCCCCCTGATGTACTGTAAGCTACGGTAGGAAACCCCCCTGGTGTACTGTAAGCTACGGTAGGAAACCCCCCTGGTGTACTGTAAGCTACGGTAGGAAACCCCCCTGATGTACTGTAAGCTACGGTAGGAAACCCCCCTGATGTACTGTACAGCATCCTGTTAGGCCTGTCATATAGAACACTGGAGCAGCATCAGCATCCTGTTAGGCCTGTCATATAGAACACTGGAGCAGCATCAGCATCCTGTTAGGCCTGTCATATAGAACACTGGAGCAGCATCAGCATCCTGTTAGGCCTGTCATATAGAACACTGGAGCAGCATCAGCATCCTGTTAGGCCTGTCATATAGAACACTGGAGCAGCATCAGCATCCTGTTAGGCCTGTCATATAGAACACTGGAGCAGCATCAGCATCCTGTTAGGCCTGTCATATAGAACACTGGAGCAGCATCAGCATCCTGTTAGGCCTGTCATATAGAACACTGGAGCAGCATCAGCATCCTGTTAGGCCTGTCATATAGAACACTGGAGCAGCATCAGCATCCTGTTAGGCCTGTCATATAGAACACTGGAGCAGCATCAGCATCCTGTTAGGCCTGTCATATAGAACACTGGAGCAGCATCAGCATCCTGTTAGGCCTGTCATATAGAACACTGGAGCAGCATCAGCATCCTGTTAGGCCTGTCATATAGAACACTGGAGCAGCATCAGCATCCTGTTAGGCCTGTCATATAGAACACTGGAGCAGCATCAGCATCCTGTTAGGCCTGTCATATAGAACACTGGAGCAGCATCAGCATCCTGTTAGGCCTGTCATATAGAACACTGGAGCAGCATCAGCATCCTGTTAGGCCTGTCATATAGAACACTGGAGCAGCATCAGCATCCTGTTAGGCCTGTCATATAGAACACTGGAGCAGCATCAGCATCCTGTTAGGCCTGTCATATAGAACACTGGAGCAGCATCAGCATCCTGTTAGGCCTGTCATATAGAACACTGGAGCAGCATCAGCATCCTGTTAGGCCTGTCATATAGAACACTGGAGCAGCATCAGCATCCTGTTAGGCCTGTCATATAGAACACTGGAGCAGCATCAGCATCCTGTTAGGCCTGTCATATAGAACACTGGAGCAGCATCAGCATCCTGTTAGGCCTGTCATATAGAACACTGGAGCAGCATCAGCATCCTGTTAGGCCTGTCATATAGAACACTGGAGCAGCATCAGCATCCTGTTAGGCCTGTCATATAGAACACTGGAGCAGCATCAGCATCCTGTTAGGCCTGTCATATAGAACACTGGAGCAGCATCAGCATCCTGTTAGGCCTGTCATATAGAACACTGGAGCAGCATCAGCATCCTGTTAGGCCTGTCATATAGAACACTGGAGCAGCATCAGCATCCTGTTAGGCCTGTCATATAGAACACTGGAGCAGCATCAGCATCCTGTTAGGCCTGTCATATAGAACACTGGAGCAGCATCAGCATCCTGTTAGGCCTGTCATATAGAACACTGGAGCAGCATCAGCATCCTGTTAGGCCTGTCATATAGAACACTGGAGCAGCATCAGCATCCTGTTAGGCCTGTCATATAGAACACTGGAGCAGCATCAGCATCCTGTTAGGCCTGTCATATAGAACACTGGAGCAGCATCAGCATCCTGTTAGGCCTGTCATATAGAACACTGGAGCAGCATCAGCATCCTGTTAGGCCTGTCATATAGAACACTGGAGCTGCATCAGCATCCTGTTAGGCCTGTCATATAGAACACTGGAGCTGCATCAGCATCCTGTTAGGCCTGTCATATAGAACACTGGAGCTGCATCAGCATCCTGTTAGGCCTGTCATATAGAACACTGGAGCTGCATCAGCATCCTGTTAGGCCTGTCATATAGAACACTGGAGCTGCATCAGCATCCTGTTAGGCCTGTCATATAGAACACTGGAGCTGCATCAGCATCCTGTTAGGCCTGTCATATAGAACACTGGAGCTGCATCAGCATCCTGTTAGGCCTGTCATATAGAACACTGGAGCTGCATCAGCATCCTGTTAGGCCTGTCATATAGAACACTGGAGCTGCATCAGCATCCTGTTAGGCCTGTCATATAGAACACTGGAGCTGCATCAGCATCCTGTTAGGCCTGTCATATAGAACACTGGAGCAGCATCAGCATCCTGTTAGGCCTGTCATATAGAACACTGGAGCTGCATCAGCATCCTGTTAGGCCTGTCATATAGAACACTGGAGCTGCATCAGCATCCTGTTAGGCCTGTCATATAGAACACTGGAGCTGCATCAGCATCCTGTTAGGCCTGTCATATAGAACACTGGAGCTGCATCAGCATCCTGTTAGGCCTGTCATATAGAACACTGGAGCAGCATCAGCATCCTGTTAGGCCTGTCATATAGAACACTGGAGCAGCAGCAGCATCCTGTTAGGCCTGTCATATAGAACACTGGAGCTGCATCAGCATCCTGTTAGGCCTGTCATATAGAACACTGGAGCAGCATCAGCATCCTGTTAGGCCTGTCATATAGAACACTGGAGCTGCATCAGCATCCTGTTAGGCCTGTCATATAGAACACTGGAGCTGCATCAGCATCCTGTTAGGCCTGTCATATAGAACACTGGAGCTGCATCAGCATCCTGTTAGGCCTGTCATATAGAACACTGGAGCAGCAGCAGCATCCTGTTAGGCCTGTCATATAGAACACTGGAGCAGCAGCAGCATCCTGTTAGGCCTGTCATATAGAACACTGGAGCAGCAGCAGCATCCTGTTAGGCCTGTCATATAGAACACTGGAGCAGCAGCAGCATCCTGTTAGGCCTGTCATATAGAACACTGGAGCAGCAGCATCCTGTTAGGCCTGTCATATAGAACACTGGAGCAGCAGCATCCTGTTAGGCCTGTCATATAGAACACTGGAGCAGCAGCATCCTGTTAGGCCTGTCATATAGAACACTGGAGCAGCAGCATCCTGTTAGGCCTGTCATATAGAACACTGGAGCAGCAGCATCCTGTTAGGCCTGTCATATAGAACACTGGAGCAGCAGCATCCTGTTAGGCCTGTCATATAGAACACTGGAGCAGCAGCATCCTGTTAGGCCTGTCATATAGAACACTGGAGCAGCAGCATCTTGTTAGGCCTGTCATATAGAACACTGGAGCAGCAGCATCTTGTTAGGCCTGTCATATAGAACACTGGAGCAGCAGCATCTTGTTAGGCCTGTCATATAGAACACTGGAGCAGCAGCATCCTGTTAGGCCTGTCATATAGAACACTGGAGCAGCAGCATCCTGTTAGGCCTGTCATATAGAACACTGGAGCAGCAGCATCCTGTTAGGCCTGCCATATAGAACACTGGAGCAGCAGCAGCATCCTGTTAGGCCTGCCATATAGAACACTGGAGCAGCAGCAGCATCCTGTTAGGCCTGCCATATAGAACACTGGAGCAGCAGAAGCATCCTGTTAGGCCTGTCATATAGAACACTGGAGCAGCAGCAGCATCCTGTTAGGCCTGTCATATAGAACACTGGAGCAGCAGCAGCATCCTGTTAGGCCTGTCATATAGAACACTGGAGCAGCATCATCCTGTTAGGCCTGTCATATAGAACACTGGAGCAGCAGCATCCTGTTAGGCCTGTCATATAGAACACTGGAGCAGCAGCATCCTGTTAGGCCTGTCATATAGAACACTGGAGCAGCAGCATCCTGTTAGGCCTGTCATATAGAACACTGGAGCAGCAGCATCCTGTTAGGCCTGTCATATAGAACACTGGAGCAGCAGCATCCTGTTAGGCCTGTCATATAGAACACTGGAGCAGCATCCTGTTAGGCCTGTCATATAGAACACTGGAGCAGCAGCATCCTGTTAGGCCTGTCATATAGAACACTGGAGCAGCAGCATCCTGTTAGGCCTGTCATATAGAACACTGGAGCAGCATCCTGTTAGGCCTGTCATATAGAACACTGGAGCAGCATCATCCTGTTAGGCCTGTCATATAGAACACTGGAGCAGCAGCATCCTGTTAGGCCTGTCATATAGAACACTGGAGCAGCAGCATCCTGTTAGGCCTGTCATATAGAACACTGGAGCAGCATCCTGTTAGGCCTGTCATATAGAACACTGGAGCAGCAGCATCCTGTTAGGCCTGTCATATAGAACACTGGAGCAGCATCCTGTTAGGCCTGTCATATAGAACACTGGAGCAGCAGCATCCTGTTAGGCCTGTCATATAGAACACTGGAGCAGCAGCATCCTGTTAGGCCTGTTATGTTGGGGTTAGGGAGCATAATAGGTTTTCCATAACTCCTATCTAAGGATCTGTCAGAATGGCAACCTATTACCATGGGTCTCTGGTCAAAAGTAGTGCACTTTATAGGGAATAAGGCACCATTAGGGAACGCAGGGTCTACAACTGTTCAGTGGCCATATCAGACAGAGCATTGTTCAGCAATTATGTCCACATCTGATCTTTATGGAGGTCTGAGTCAGATGTATAGAATACCATTAACGCACACACGAGAGAGACTGGCAGCTGTAGTTTCTCTCTGGGATGACTATGGGGTGATGCAGGGAGAGATTCTGGCCCAGTGTTTCTCCTCCGTTTAACTCCTTCCTCCTTCTCATCCCCCATCTCTTCCTCTGTCCTCCAACTATCCCAGCTCTGACTGGCTGGGATAGAGCTCTGACTGGCTGGGATAGAGCTCTGACTGGCTGGGATAGAGCTCTGACTGGCTAGGATAGAGCTCTGACTGGCTGGGGTAGAGCTCTGACTGGCTGCGATAGAGCTCTGACTGGCTGCGATAGAGCTCTGACTGGCTGGGATAGAGCTCTGACTGGCTGGGATAGAGCTCTGACTGGCTAGGATAGAGCTCTGACTGGCTGGGATAGAGCTCTGACTGGCTGGGGTAGAGCTCTGACTGGCTGCGATAGAGCTCTGACTGGCTGGGGTAGAGCTCTGACTGGCTGGGGTAGAGCTCTGACTGGCTGCGATAGAGCTCTGACTGGCTGCGATAGAGCTCTGACTGGCTGCGATAGAGCTCTGACTGGCTGCGATAGAGCTCTGACTGGCTGGGATAGAGCTCTGACTGGCTGGGATAGAGCTCTGACTGGCTGGGGTAGAGCTCTGACTGGCTGCGATAGAGCTCTGACTGGCTGCGATAGAGCTCTGACTGGCTGCGATAGAGCTCTGACTGGCTGGGATAGAGCTCTGACTGGCTGGGATAGAGCTCTGACTGGCTGGGATAGAGCTCTGACTGGCTGGGATAGAGCTCTGACTGGCTGGGATAGAGCTCTGACTGGCTGGGATAGAGCTCTGACTGGCTGGGATAGAGCTCTGACTGGCTGGGATAGAGCTCTGACTGGCTGCATAGAGCTCTGACTGGCTGGGATAGAGCTCTGACTGGCTGGGATAGAGCTCTGACTGGCTGGGATAGAGCTCTGACTGGCTGCGATAGAGCTCTGACTGGCTGCGATAGAGCTCAGGGATGCATTTCTCTCTGCTGTGATCTGTTGGTTAGGTCATAATTGTAGAATACAATGGGTTCTCAATGACTGATTTGCATTTCTTTAACTAATCAATGAAATGCTGTTGTGGACCTGTGGAGGGCAAGGGAGAGAGGCTACCCTGGCGGGGTGAGGCTACCCTGGCGGGGTGAGGCTACCCTGGCGGGGTGAGGATACCCTGGCAGAGTGAGGATATCTGTAGAGGACAAGGGAGAGAGGATACCTTGGCAGAGAGAGGATACCCTGGCAGAGAGAGGATAGCTGTGGAGGACAAGGGAGAGAGGTACCTGGCAGAGAGAGGATAGCTGTGGAGGACAATGGAGAGAGGATACCTGGCAGAGAGAGAATACCTGGCAGAGAGAGGATATCTGTGGAGGACAAGGGAGAGAGGTACCCTGGCAGAGAGGATATCTGTGGAGGACAAGGGAGAGAGGATACCTGGCAGAGAGAGGATATCTGTGGAGGACAAGGGAGAGAGGTACCCTGGCAGAGAGGATATCTGTGGAGGACAAGGGAGAGAGGATACCTGGCAGAGAGAGAATACCTGGCAGAGAGAGGATAGCTGTGGAGGACAATGGAGAAAGGATACCTTGGCAGAGAGAGAATATCTGTGGAGGACAAGGGAGAGAGGTACCTTGGCAGAGAGAGGATATCTGTGGAGGACAATGGAGAAAGGATACCTTGGCAGAGAGAGAATATCTGTGGAGGACAAGGGAGAGAGGTACCTGGCAGAGAGAGGATATCTGTGGAGGACAATGGAGAAAGGATACCTTGGCAGAGAGAGAATATCTGTGGAGGACAAGGGAGAGAGGTACCTTGGCAGAGAGAGAATTTCTGTGGAGGACAAGGGAGAGAGGTACCCTGGCAGAGAGAGGATATCTGTGGAGGACAAGGGAGAGAGGTACCCTGGCAGAGAGGATATCTGTGGAGGACAAGGGAGAGAGGTACCCTGGCAGAGAGGATAGCTAGATTGGTTTTCTCTCCGTTCGTCTAGTGATTGACTGGCTGGTATACAGCTCAGAGATACATTTCACTGTGCTGTGCTGCCCTGGATCTGCTGAGTAGGAGGGAGGGAGAGAGAGAGAGAACAATATCCTGTCAGAGAGTGGCTAGCAGAGACTAGGGGGGGCCTCCCAACCGGCACACTGTTCCCTACATAGTGCACTGCTTTTGACCAGAGCCCTGGGTGAAAGTAGTGCTCTTTATAGGGAATAGGGTGCCATTTGGGACACCTTTTGGTTGGAGAGGCTTCAGCTCCACCAGGCCATTAGAATGTAGTCCAGAGACCAGCCCCAGGGTTCAGCTGTCTGAGTTACCTCTGGAGCGCTGACTGCTGGTGGGCTTTTGTGGTCCGTTACGGTGTGAACGTCGTGTATTAGTGTTACTCCTGCTAAGGAGAGCACCACCGCCACGTCAGGCTAGGGAGAGCACCACCGCCACGTCAGGCTAGGGAGAGCACCACCTCCACGTCAGGCTAGGGCGAGCACCGCCTCCACGTCAGGCTAGGGAGAGCACCGCCTCCACGTCAGGCTAGGGAGAGCACCGCCTCCACGTCAGGCTAGGGAGAGCACCGCCTCCACGTCAGGCTAGGGAGAGCACCGCCTCCACGTCGGGCTAGGGAGAGCACCGCCTCCACGTCGGGCTAGGGAGAGCACCGCCTCCACGTCAGGCTAGGGAGAGCACCGCCTCCACGTCAGGCTAGGGAGAGCACCGCCGCCACGTCAGGCTAGGGAGAGCACCGCCGCCACGTCAGGCTAGGGAGAGCACCGCCGCCACGTCAGGCTAGGGAGAGCACCACCTCCACGTCAGGCTAGGGAGAGCACCACCTCCACGTCAGGCTAGGGAGAGCACCACCATGTCGGGCTAGGGAGAGCACCACCTCCACGTCAGGCTAGGGAGAGCACCACCTCCACGTCAGGCTAGGGAGAGCACCACCTCCACGTCAGGCTAGGGAGAGCACCACCGCCACGTCAGGCTAGGGAGAGCACCACCTCCACGTCAGGCTAGGGAGAGCACCACCGCCACGTCAGGCTAGGGAGAGCACCACCTCCACGTCAGGCTAGGGAGAGCACCACCGCCACGTCAGGCTAGGGAGAGCACCACCACCACGTCAGGCTAGAGAGAGCACCACCTCCACGTCAGGCTAGGGAGAGCACCACCTCCACGTCAGGCTAGGGAGAGCACCACCTCCACGTCAGGCTAGGGAGAGCACCACCTCCACGTCAGGCTAGGGAGAGCACCACCGCCACGTCAGGCTAGGGAGAGCACCACCTCCTCGTCAGGCTAGAGAGAGCACCACCTCCACGTCAGGCTAGGGAGAGCACCACCTCCACGTCAGGCTAGGGAGAGCACCACCTCCACGTCAGGCTAGGGAGAGCACCACCTCCACGTCGGGCTAGGAAGAGCACCACCTCCACGTCGGGCTAGGGAGAGCACCACCTCCGTCGGGCTAGGGAGAGCACCACCTCCGTCGGGCTAGGGAGAGCACCACCTCCGTCGGGCTAGGGAGAGCACCACCTCCGTCGGGCTAGGGAGAGCACCACCGCCACGTCAGGCTAGGGAGAGCACCACCATGTCGGGCTAGGGAGAGCACCACCATGTCGGGCTAGGGAGAGCACCACCTCCACGTCATGCTAGGGAGAGTACCACCTCCACGTCGGGCTAGGGAGAGCACCACCACCTCCACGTCGGGCTAGGGAGAGCACCACCACCTCCACGTCGGGCTAGGGAGAGCACCGCCTCCACGTCGGGCTAGGGAGAGCACCGCCTCCACGTCGGGCTAGGGAGAGCACCGCCTCCACGTCGGGCTAGGGAGAGCACCGCCTCCACGTCGGGCTAGGGAGAGCACCGCCTCCACGTCGGGCTAGGGAGAGCACCGCCTCCACGTCGGGCTAGGGAGAGCACCGCCTCGTCGGGCTTGGGAGAGCACCACCACGTCAGTATGTATAGAAGTATTCAGACCCCTTGACTTTTCCCACATTTTGTTAGGTTACAGCCTTATTCTAAAATTGATTAAATAAATCATTTACCACACACAATATTGACACATCAAAAACAGGTTTTTAGATATTTTCTTATGTATTTAAAATAATAAACAGATACCTTATTTACATAAGTATTCAGACCCTTTGCTATGAGACTTGAAATTGAGCTCAGGTGCTTCCTGTTTCCATGGATTATCCTTGACATGTTTCTACAACTTGATTGGAGTCCACCTGTGTTAAATTCAATTGATTGGACATGATTTGGAAAGACACACACCTGTCTATATAAGGTCCCACAGTTGACAGTGCATGTCAGAGCAAAAACCAAGCCATGAGGTCGAAGGAATTGTCCGTAGAGCTCCGAGACAGGATTGTGTCGAGGCACAGATCTGGGGAAGGGTACCAAAAAGGGCCTTGGTCATGGTCACTCTGGCAGAGCTCCAGAGTTCCTCTGTGGAGATGGGAGAACCTTCCAGAAGGACAACCATCTCTGCAGCACTCCACCAATCAGGCCTTTATGGTAGAGTGGCCAGACGGAAGACACTCCTCAGTAAAAGGCACATGACAGCCCGCTTGGAGTTTGCCAAAAGGCACCTAAAGGACTCTCAGACCATGAGAAACAAGATTCTCTGGGCTGATGAAACCAAGATTGAACTCAGGGACTGAGGCAGGATGGAGGGAAAGATTCATCGGGCGTTGGTTGAGAGAGAGTGTGTTGTGTGTGTTGTGTGTTGTACTCCAGTATGTCTGATCTGAAGGCTGCCTCAGACAGAGGTTAAGAGGATTGATTTATGACCTGGTGCCTTTGAGACAGTGCAGGAGACCGAAAACCCTGTGGTGCTGCAGAGACTCTATCGGTCGGTCTCTAAAAGCACCCTATTCCCTATATTGTGCACTCCCTATGGGTCCTGGTCAAAACTAGTGCACTCCCTATGGGCCCTGGTCTAAACTAGTGCACTCCCTATGGGCCCTGGTCTAAAGTAGTGCACTCCCTATGGGCCCTGGTCTAAAGTAGTGCACTACCCCTATGGGCCCTGGTCAAAAGTAGTGCACTCCCTATGGGCCCTGGTCTAAAGTAGTGCACTCCCTATGGGCCCTGGTCAAAAGTAGTGCACTCCCTATGGGCCCTGGTCAAAAGTAGTGCACTACACAGGGAATAGGGTGCCACTTGGGAATAGGGTGCCACTTGGGACGTACCCACTGACTCCAGTGCCTGATAAAGCTAGTGATTACTGTACTGCTCACTACATTCCCATGCCTTTTACTGCTTTATTAGACACAGTATCCAGTCCGTACTCTGCTAGGACATGTCTGAGAGTCATATCTCTCTCTCCGTTATCGGGACCACGTCTGACTCATTGGTTTAAGTGTATTACGGCCTGTCAATATCAAACTCCTTTCGTTTCACAAGAGACTTTACGTCTCACAGCTAGACTTCCTCGGTGTCGGTACTGTTTACGTCTCACAGCTAGACTTCCTCGGTGTCGGTACTGTTTACGTCTCACAGCTAAACTTCCTCGGTGTCGGTACTGTTTACGTCTCACAGCTAGACTTCCTCGGTGTCGGTACTGTTTACGTCTCACAGCTAGACTTCCTCGGTGTCGGTACTGTTTACGTCTCACAGCTAGACTTCCTCGGTGTCGGTACTGTTTACGTCTCACAGCTAAACTTCCTCGGTGTCGGTACTGTTTACGTCTCACAGCTAGACTTCCTCGGTGTCGGTACTGTTTACGTCTCACAGCTAAACTTCCTCGGTGTCGGTACTGTTTACGTCTCACAGCTAAACTTCCTCGGTGTCGGTACTGTTAACGTCTCACAGCTAAACTTCCTCGGTGTCGGTACTGTTAACGTCTCACAGCTAAACTTCCTCGGTGTCGGTACTGTTAACGTCTCACAGCTAAACTTCCTCGGTGTCGGTACTGTTTACGTCTCACAGCTAAACTTCCTCGGTGTCGGTACTGTTTACGTCTCACAGCTAAACTTCCTCGGTGTCGGTACTGTTAACGTCTCACAGCTAAACTTCCTCGGTGTCGGTACTGTTAACGTCTCACAGCTAAACTTCCTCGGTGTCGGTACTGTTAACGTCTCACAGCTAAACTTCCTCGGTGTCGGTACTGTTAACGTCTCACAGCTAAACTTCCTCGGTGTCGGTACTGTTAACGTCTCACAGCTAAACTTCCTCGGTGTCGGTACTGTTTACGTCTCACAGCTAAACTTCCTCGGTGTCGGTACTGTTAACGTCTCACAGCTAAACTTCCTCGGTGTCGGTACTGTTAACGTCTCACAGCTAAACTTCCTCGGTGTCGGTACTGTTTACGTCTCACAGCTAAACTTCCTCGGTGTCGGTACTGTTTACGTCTCACAGCTAAACTTCCTCGGTGTCGGTACTGTTAACGTCTCACAGCTAGACTTCCTCGGTGTCGGTACTGTTTACGTCTCACAGCTAGACTTCCTCGGTGTCGGTACTGTTTACGTCTCACAGCTAAACTTCCTCGGTGTCGGTACTGTTAACGTCTCACAGCTAAACTTCCTCGGTGTCGGTACTGTTAACGTCTCACAGCTAAACTTCCTCGGTGTCGGTACTGTTAACGTCTCACAGCTAAACTTCCTCGGTGTCGGTACTGTTAACGTCTCACAGCTAAACTTCCTCGGTGTCGGTACTGTTTACGTCTCACAGCTAAACTTCCTCGGTGTCGGTACTGTTTACGTCTCACAGCTAAACTTCCTCGGTGTCGGTACTGTTTACGTCTCACAGCTAGACTTCCTCGGTGTCGGTACTGTTTGTTTGTGCCTCTCAGATGATCTACAGTTCCTTCAGAAAGTATTCATACCTCTTGACTTTTCCACATGTTGTTATGTTACTATGTGCCACTGGTTTAATAATGTCAAACTGGAAATGTGTTTTGAGACGCAGTCATTAAAAATGGAAAGCTGACATGTCTTGACTCAAAGTGTTCAACCCCTTTGCTATGGCAAGCCTAAATAAGTTCAGGAGGAAAAATGTGCTGAATTTGCATGGACTCTCTGTGCAATAATAGTGTTTAACATGATTGTTGAATGACTACCTCATCTCTGTACACCACACATACAATTATCTGTAAGGTCCCTCAGTCGAGCAGTGAGTTTCAAACACAGATTCAACCACAAAGACCAGGTATGTTTTCCAATGCATCGCAAAGAAGGGTACTGATTTGGTAAATGTGTAAAAAAATAAAAAATCAGACATTGAATATCCCTTTGAGCTTGGTGAAGTTATTCATTTCACTTTGGATGGTGTATCAATACACCCAGTTACTACAAATATACAGTCGTCATTGCTAACTCAGTTGCTAGAGAGGAAAGAAACCATTTAGGAATTTCACAATGAGGCCAATGGTGACTTTACAGCAGTTATAGAGTTTAATGGCTGTTATAGGAGAAACCTGAGGATCAACGTCGTAGTTACTCCACAAAACAAACGTAATTGACAGAGTGAAAAGGAAGCATGTAAAAAAAAAAGAAAAAAAAAAAGAAGAAGAAATATTCTAAAACCTGCATCCTGTTTTGTAGTAAGGCACTAAAGTAAAACTGCAAAAAAATGTTGCAAAGAATTTAACTTTGTCCTGATACAAAGTGTTACGTTTGGGGAAAATCCGAAACACAACACATCACTGAGTACCGCTCTTCATATTTTCAATCATGGTGGTGGCTGCATCATGTTATGGGTATGCTTGTCATCTGCAAGGGCTAGGGATTAAAAGAAACGGAATAGAGCTAAGCACAGGCAAAATCCTCGCGTAAAACCTGGTTCTGTCTGCTTTTCAACAGACACTGGGAGATTAATTAATCTTTTTAGCAGTACAATAACACTGGAGTTGCTTACCAAGACGACATTGAATGTGCCTGAGTGACCGAGGTACAGTTTTGACTTAAATCGGCTTGAAAATCTATGACAAGACTTGAAAATGTCTGTCTAGCAATGATCAGCAACTAACCTGACAGAGCTTGAAGATTTTTTTTTAAAAGAATGTGCAAATATTGTACAATCCAGATGTGATGAATTCGTAGATACCCAGAAAGACTCTCAGCTGTAATCCCTGCTAAAGGTCATTCTAACATGTATCGACTTAGTAGTGTGAATACTTATGTACATTTGATGTTTCTGTATTTCATTTCAAATACATTTTCATTTAAAAAATATATATTTTTAAACATGTTTTCACTTCGTTATTATGGGATTATTATTATTATCTATTATTATTATTATTATTATTATTATTATTATTATTATTATCTATTTGTGTAGATGGGTGAGGGGGAAAGAAATCTGTTTTTAATCCATTTTGAATTCCGTCTGTAACAAAATGTGGATTAAGTCAAGGAGTATGAACACTTTCTGGGGGCACTACATGATGACTGGACCTGTGTTTTTAGGGGTTCAAGCAGCGAATCTGGTGAAACCCAATTGTTTTTATTATTATTATTATTAGGGGTTCAAGCAGCGAAGCCTCAACGACCCATAAGGTCCAACATGTTGGATTTTCCGCCATTTTATAATTTTGTTAAAAACACCCAAAAAACGCTACTCCTCCGAATGACCAGTCTGTGGAACTGTGGTATCTATGGACCAACGTGTCTCAATGCAATATTTTCCAGGTTAGTATGTCAATGAAGTGGGCGTGGCCTGTCACTAAATGCATGTAAATCAAAACGGCTAGTGGTATTGTAACTAAACTTGTTACATTTGTTCCAAACAGGAGAAGGAGAGGATATACCATACAGGTTACAGGTAGATGAGGAGATACCATACAGGTAGATGAGGAGATACCATACAGGTAGATGAGGAGATACCATACAGGTTACAGGTAGATGAGGAGATACCATACAGGTAGGTGAGGAGATACCATACAGGTAGATGAGGAGATACCATACAGGTTACAGGTAGATGAGGAGATACCATACAGGTAGGTGAGGAGATACCATACAGGTAGATGAGGAGATACCATACAGGTTACAGGTAGATGAGGAGATACCATACAGGTAGGTGAGGAGATACCATACAGGTAGGTGAGGAGATACCATACAGGTAGATGAGGAGATACCATACAGGTTACAGGTAGATGAGGAGATACCATACAGGTTACAGGTAGGTGAGGAGATACCATACAGGTAGATGAGGAGATACCATACAGGTTACAGGTAGATGAGGAGATACCATACAGGTTACAGGTAGATGAGGAGATACCATACAGGTTACAGGTAGGTGAGGAGATACCATACAGGTAGATGAGGAGATACCATACAGGTTACAGGTAGATGAGGAGATACCATACAGGTAGGTGAGGAGATACCATACAGGTTACAGGTAGATGAGGAGATACCATACAGGTTACAGGTAGGTGAGGAGATACCATACAGGTAGGTGAGGAGATACCATACAGGTTACAGGTAGATGAGGAGATACCATACAGGTTACAGGTAGATGAGGAGATACCATACAGGTTACAGGTAGATGAGGAGATACCATACAGGTTACAGGTAGGTGAGGAGATACCATACAGGTAGGTGAGGAGATACCATACAGGTTACAGGTAGATGAGGAGATACCATACAGGTTACAGGTAGATGAGGAGATACCATACAGGTTACAGGTAGGTGAGGAGATACCATACAGGTAGGTGAGGAGATACCATACAGGTTACAGGTAGATGAGGAGATACCATACAGGTTACAGGTAGATGAGGAGATACCATACAGGTTACAGGTAGGTGAGGAGATACCATACAGGTAGGTGAGGAGATACCATACAGGTTACAGGTAGATGAGGAGATACCATACAGGTTACAGGTAGATGAGGAGATACCATACAGGTTACAGGTAGGTGAGGAGATACCATACAGGTTACAGGTAGATGAGGAGAGAGGGGGGGAGCACACACAAGTTACAGGTAGATGCCTCATGTTCTGTTGTCCGTCAGCTGGTTTACAACAGGATGTAGAGGACTCATGTTCTGTTGTCTGTCAGCTGGTTAGAACAGGATGTAGAGGCCTCATGTTCTGTTGTCCGTCAGCTGGTTTACAACAGGATGTAGAGGACTCATGTTCTGTTGTCCGTCAGCTGGTTAGAACAGGATGTAGAGGCCTCATGTTCTGTTGTCCGTCAGCTGGTTTACAACAGGATGTAGAGGACTCATGTTCTGTTGTCCGTCAGCTGGTTTACAACAGGATGTAGAGGACTCATGTTCTGTTGTCCGTCAGCTGGTTTACAACAGGATGTAGAGGCCTCATGTTCTGTTGTCCGTCAGCTGGTTTACAACAGGATGTAGAGGCCTCATGTTCTGTTGTCTGTCAGCTGGTTTACAACAGGATGTAGAGGACTCATGTTCTGTTGTCCGTCAGCTGGTTTACAACAGGATGTAGAGGCCTCATGTTCTGTTGTCTGTCAGCTGGTTTACAACAGGATGTAGAGGCCTCATGTTCTGTTGTCTGTCAGCTGGTTTACAACAGGATGTAGAGGACTCATGTTCTGTTGTCTGTCAGCTGGTTAGAACAGGATGTAGAGGCCTCATGTTCTGTTGTCCGTCAGCTGGTTTACAACAGGATGTAGAGGACTCATGTTCTGTTGTCCGTCAGCTGGTTTACAACAGGATGTAGAGGACTCATGTTCTGTTGTCCGTCAGCTGGTTTACAACAGGATGTAGAGGCCTCATGTTCTGTTGTCTGTCAGCTGGTTTACAACAGGATGTAGAGGACTCATGTTCTGTTGTCCGTCAGCTGGTTTACAACAGGATGTAGAGGCCTCATGTTCTGTTGTCTGTCAGCTGGTTTACAACAGGATGTAGAGGACTCATGTTCTGTTGTCCGTCAGCTGGTTTACAACAGGATGTAGAGGACTCATGTTCTGTTGTCCGTCAGCTGGTTTACAACAGGATGTAGAGGCCTCATGTTCTGTTGTCTGTCAGCTGGTTTACAACAGGATGTAGAGGACTCATGTTCTGTTGTCCGTCAGCTGGTTTACAACAGTATGAGAACAGGATGTAGATGCCTCATGTTCTGTTGTCCGTCAGCTGGTTTAC
The DNA here is from genome assembly GCF_016432855.1 of Salvelinus namaycush. Lineage (NCBI taxonomy): Eukaryota > Metazoa > Chordata > Actinopteri > Salmoniformes > Salmonidae > Salvelinus > Salvelinus namaycush. Next base: position 42,685,034 of record NC_052319.1, on the reverse strand, counting down.
AACAGGATGTAGAGGCCTCATGTTCTGTTGTCTGTCAGCTGGTTTACAACAGGATGTAGAGGCCTCATGTTCTGTTGTCCGTCAGCTGGTTTACAACAGGATGTAGAGGACTCATGTTCTGTTGTCCGTCAGCTGGTTTACAACAGGATGTAGAGGCCTCATGTTCTGTTGTCCGTCAGCTGGTTTACAACAGGATGTAGATGCCTCATGTTCTGTTGTCCGTCAGCTGGTTTACAACAGTATGAGAACAGGATGTAGATGCCTCATGTTCTGTTGTCCGTCAGCTGGTTTACAACAGGATGTAGAGGCCTCATGTTCTGTTGTCCGTCAGCTGGTTTACAACAGGATGTAGAGGCCTCATGTTCTGTTGTCCGTCAGCTGGTTTACAACAGGATGTAGAGGACTCATGTTCTGTTGTCCGTCAGCTGGTTTACAACAGGATGTAGAGGACTCATGTTCTGTTGTCCGTCAGCTGGTTTACAACAGGATGTAGAGGCCTCATGTTCTGTTGTCTGTCAGCTGGTTTACAACAGGATGTAGAGGACTCATGTTCTGTTGTCCGTCAGCTGGTTTACAACAGGATGTAGATGCCTCATGTTCTGTTGTCCGTCAGCTGGTTTACAACAGGATGTAGAGGCCTCATGTTCTGTTGTCTGTCAGCTGGTTTACAACAGGATGTAGAGGACTCATGTTCTGTTGTCCGTCAGCTGGTTTACAACAGGATGTAGAGGACTCATGTTCTGTTGTCTGTCAGCTGGTTAGAACAGGATGTAGAGGACTCATGTTCTGTTGTCCGTCAGCTGGTTTACAACAGGATGTAGAGGACTCATGTTCTGTTGTCCGTCAGCTGGTTTACAACAGGATGTAGAGGCCTCATGTTCTGTTGTCCGTCAGCTGGTTTACAACAGGATGTAGATGCCTCATGTTCTGTTGTCTGTCAGCTGGTTTACAACAGGATGTAGAGGCCTCATGTTCTGTTGTCCGTCAGCTGGTTTACAACAGGATGTAGAGGACTCATGTTCTGTTGTCCGTCAGCTGGTTTACAACAGGATGTAGAGGCCTCATGTTCTGTTGTCCGTCAGCTGGTTTACAACAGGATGTAGAGGACTCATGTTCTGTTGTCCGTCAGCTGGTTTACAACAGGATGTAGAGGACTCATGTTCTGTTGTCCGTCAGCTGGTTTACAACAGGATGTAGAGGACTCATGTTCTGTTGTCCGTCAGCTGGTTTACAACAGGATGTAGAGGACTCATGTTCTGTTGTCCGTCAGCTGGTTTACAACAGGATGTAGAGGCCTCATGTTCTGTTGTCCGTCAGCTGGTTTACAACAGGATGTAGAGGCCTCATGTTCTGTTGTCCGTCAGCTGGTTTACAACAGGATGTAGAGGACTCATGTTCTCTTGTACTTTTCCCACTGTTGAAGAAGAAGCCTAATCTACATTTAATGAATACCACCCCACCAGACTTGAGAGCTTCTAGGTACTAACCTTGTTCCTAATGCCTCTGATGGTCTGCTCTACTCTAGGGACAGTTAACCCCAGTGCCATGACCTCTGACCCCTGACCTAGGACCTCTGACCCCTGATCATAGAGGGTCACTGAGGGAATGTATCATGTCCGCCCATTCTGTCATCCCCGTTTGCGTTTCAATGTGTTGTATTCCTTCTAGGGTCATCAGGGTCACAGGAATGGCTACCCTCATTGAGAGGGGAGATGCTCCTCATAGAGAGGGGAGATGCTCCTCATAGAGAGGGGAGATGCTCCTCATTGAGAGGGGAGATGCTCCTCATTGAGAGGGGAGATGCTCCTCATTGAGAGGGGAGATGCTCCTCAATCCTCATTGAGAGGGGAGATGCTCCTCAATCCTCATTGAGAGGGGAGATGCTCCTCAATCCTCATTGAGAGGGGAGACTGACTGTTAGCAGTAATAGGGGGAGATGCCAGGCAGGTGCTCTATGCCCTATGGCCCCTGGTCAAAAGTAGTGCACTATTTAGGGACTAGTGTATCACAGGCCAGCAGTGGCTCCTAGCTCCCACTCCCTGAGGAATGTGTGTTACAGACAGACAGGCTGGAAAGCTACGTCAGGACACTCTGTTTCCTGGATGTCTCTGATTGGTTAGCACCGCCTGGCAGGGTCTGGGCTCTGATCTGTAGTTGGCCAGTTGGCTACGGAACCACAGTGTAGGTGGAATTAATGGGTCAGCCTCCAAAAGACAATTTTTATTGATTTTATTTAACCTTTATTTTTAAAAGGCAGTTCTGTTAAGAACAACATTTTTAGTGATGTCCCAACATGTATGTGTGTAGAACTACCGAACATGAGGTGTTTGGTGACACGTCCCATGTACTCTCTCTGATGAAGAAAGACCATGTAGTGTTGTCAGTCAGTAGCCATTGAAACAGCTGTGTTTCAGGCTGTGATGTGAGGACACAGCAGGGAATCTATTTATTCCAGGAGCCAGCTCCTAATCCTTTCCAGTAAAGATGTTATTATGTTTCAGGACTGAGGCCAGTAGGTGGGAGCTCCTCCTGTGTTGTTTCTGCTATGTGGCTCCGTTCTGCCTTCAGGGACAGTAGGTGGGAGCTCCTCCTGTGTTGTTTCTGCTGTGTGGCTCCGTTCTGCCTTCAGGGACAGTTGAGCTGGTTAGAAGGTTGTGTAACAAGTCACCAGAAGAAGAAGAAGAAGGTTCCACCAGAGGAAGAAGAAGGTTCCACCAGAGGAAGAAGAAGAAGGTTCCACCAGAGGAAGAAGAAGAAGGTTCCACCAGAGGAAGAAGAAGAAGAAGGGTCCACCAGAGGAAGAAGAAGAAGAAGGTTCCACCAGAGGAAGAAGAAGAATCCAACACAGATCCGTCCTTCTCTGCTCCCTTATCCTCCCTTTCCCTCTTCCTTCTCTCTGAGCTACACTATCGGTCAAACGTTTAAGGATTTCTCTTTATTTTTATAATAGTGAAGACATCAAAACGATGAAATAACACATATGGAATCATGTGTGGAATCATCAAAAGTGTTAAACAAATCAAAATAAATCTTCAAATAGCCACCCTTTGCCTTGATGACAGCTTTCCACACACTTGGCATTCTCTCAACCAGCTTCACCTGGAATGCTTTTCCAACAGTCTTGATGGAGTTCCCACATATGCTGAGCACTTGTTGGCAGATATTCCTAAACTCTGCCGTCCGACTCATTCCAAACCATCTCAATTGGGTTGAGGTCGGGTGATTGTGGAGGCCAGGTTATCTGATGCAGCACTCCATCACTCTCCTTATTGGTCAGTGTCAGCGTCTCACAAAGACACGGCGGTTGGAACCAAAAATCTCACATTTGGACACATCAGACCAAAGGACAAATTTACACCGTTTTAATGTCCATTACTCGTGTTTCTTGGCCCAAGCAAGTCTCTTCTTCTTATTGATGTCCTTTAGTAGTCTTTGCAGCAATTCGACCACGAAGGCCTGATTCACACAGTCTCCTCTGAACAGTTGATGTTGATGTGTCTGTTACTTGAACTCTGTTAAGCATTTATTTGGGCTGCAATTTCTGAGGCTGGTAACTTTTAATGACCTTATCCTCTGCATTAGAGGTAATTCTGGGTCTTCCTTTCCTGTGTCGGTCCTCATGAGAGCCAGTTTCATCATATCCTCTGCATTAGAGGTAACTCTGGGTCTTCCTTTCCTGTGGCGGTCCTCATGAGAGCCAGTTTCATCATATCCTCTGCATTAGAGGTAACTCTGGGTCTTCCTTTCCTGTGTCGGTCCTCATGAGAGCCAGTTTCATCATAACGCTTGATGGTTTTTGTGACTGCAGTTGAAGAAACATTCAAATTTCTTGAAATGTTCCTTATTGACTGACTTTCATGTCTTAAAGTAATGATGGACTGTCGTTTCTCTCTCTCCCCCTTTCTCTTTGCTTATTTGATTCCAAGCACCACCTTCCTTTTTGAAGCTTCCAGTCCGTTATTCGAACTCAATCAGCATGACAGAGTGATCTCCAGCCTTGTCCTCGTCAACACTCTCACTTGTGTTAACGAGAGAATCACTGACATGATGTCAGCTGGTCCTTTTGTGGCAGGGCTGAAATGCAGTGGAAATATTTTGGGTGGATTCAGTTCATTTGCATGGCAAAGAGGGTCTTTGCAATTCATCTGATCACTTCATAACATTCTGGAGTATATGCAAATTGCCATTTATACAAACTGAGGCAGCAGACTTTGTGAAAATTAATGTTTGTGTCATTCTCAAAACTTTTGGCCACGACTGTAGAGTACAGTAGAGTTCAGTACAGAACAGTAAAATGTGTGTACTGTACTAGACTCCACTCCACTGTTTAGTACTATACTGTATTTGTGTTTATTAAGTCATCAAGGGTGGATACTTTGAAGAATCTCAAATATAAAATGTTGTGTTGATATTATTTGGCAGGTGTCTTTACTTCAACATTACTGTGTTACGTGTTCTGCTTGATGGAGATGTTCTCTGAGACCCTTCTGCTTGATGGAGATGTGCTGAGACCCTTCTGCTAGATGGAGATGTTCTGAGACCCTTCTGCTAGATGGAGATGTTCTGAGACCCTTCTGCTAGATGGAGATGTTCTGAGACCCTTCTGCTAGATGGAGATGTTCTCTGAGACCCTTCTGCTAGATGGAGATGTTCTGAGACCCTTCTGCTAGATGGAGATGTTCTCTGAGACCCTTCTGCTAGATGGAGATGTTCTCTGAGACCCTTCTGCTAGATGGAGATGTTCTCTGAGACCCTTCTGCTAGATGGAGATGTTCTCTGAGACCCTTCTGCTAGATGGAGATGTTCTGAGACCCTTCTGCTTGATGGAGATGTTCTGAGACCCTTCTGCTAGATGGAGATGTTCTGAGACCCTTCTGCTAGATGGAGATGTTCTGAGACCCCTTTTCCATCTGTTTGACCAGAAATTAAAGCCTTTGCTTATTCCTCATTTTTAGGATGGAAAATGGTTGAAAGGGCTATATATGCCTTAATTTCTCAAAAATATATACTGTTAGAGGTTATTCTCATTGACAGACATTTAAGTAGGCAGCACAATGAGATTTCAGTTGACATAATATAAACATCAACTTTTCAATTTACGTAACATCCTTGTGTTACCTTCCGTTGTCTGGCAGCGTGACATCCTTGTTCTGCAGCTCCAAGTTAACTGTCCTCCTCAGTAGCACAGGAGCAGCTAGCGACTAGCTTACAAGCTGTTCAACAATTCAATAACCTTTTCTTCTAAAACATCAGCTGCTCTCTTCGCTAATCCAACCAAACCATTTTACACTCGTGAATAATTAAACAGTTCACAAGCATGTGCAGACAATTACATTTTTACATTGACATTTTAGTCATTTAGCAGACACTCTTATCCAGAGCGACTTACAGTAGAGTGCATACATTTTTTATTACATTTTACATACTGAGACAAGGATATCCCTACCGGCCAAACCCTCCCTAACCCGGACGACGCTATGCCAATTGTGCGTCGCCCCACGGACCTCCCGGTTGCGGCCGGCTGCGACAGAGCCTGGGCGCGAACCCAGCCCAGCCTGGGCGCGAACCCAGAGACTCTGGTGGCGCAGCTAGCACTGCGATGCAGTGCCCTAGACCACTGCGCCACCCGGGAGGTGGCGCAGTGGGTTTAAAGGGTTTATTTTCTTGTTCGTGTACGCATTAGCTAAACGTAGCTTGCAAGACAATAATGCTAGCTAGTAACGTTAGCATGTCACATTAGCATGAACGTTGGGCTCCCGAGTGGCGCAGCGGTCTAAGGCACTGCATCTCGGTGCTTGAGGCGTCACTACAGACACCCTGGTTCGATTCCAGGCTGTATCACAGCCGGCCGTGATTGGGAGTCCCCATAGGTGCAGCGCACAGTTCCATCGTATTAAAGTTACATTACAACAAACCAGCCTTCATTTTATCTAGATCTGGAAGTCATATGAGGTAAACACAACATTGTGAATGAAAACGTGAGTTGATCCGCTTTATTGTCTGTAGCTCAGAGCAGCCAAGGCGGGAAAAACACCTGAGCGTCCCTTTCTTAAAGATATGGTGACAATTTCGCAATATAACAGGCTGTAGCTGCAATTTCAGATAAAACATCTATAAATCAGTCTCAAATGTAATGAAAATCTCTATTTCAAAAACGTTGATCTGCCGTTAGTATTTTTACTGAATGTTGGGCTCAACGCGACAATTCTGTTTACACTGCCCTGCTTGGAGGGGGGCAGCTGTCAGGCGCGACCTCCGGAGGTGGCGTCCGAGACGTGAGTTTACATTAAAGGCTCTCGAAAATCGAGATCTCTTGAGAATCTCTCAAAATTCTCTGTAATTCTCGTCAGTGAGAATAGACCCTTAGCTTTCATTTGAGACAAGGTGCTCCTATGATCTTTACATGTTAGTGCTGATGGGGCTTTTTACATGGAAATGCCCATTTCAGTCCCTTCTGGCCTTCTTCCCTTGAGGAATGTTGTTGTGGTTCTAATCTTCAGATTGATATTGGGTAATGTTTGCTATGGTTGGCCCTCTGACAGGTTAGTAGTAGTCTTAGGAGAAAGGCCTCTACTACGGCTCTGCACTAGGTTAGTAGTTCTGACAAGGGGGGATACTTCCAGCAGGCTAGATTCATCGTGTTCTGCAGCTATGGTGGGGACTGAAGGTGGAAACTGGAGACATCAGTCACAGTGAAATATTGACACAGCCACAGAATCTTAACATCAGCACAAAGATGTCCCATTGACAGTGACAGTCATAGCGAGGGAAGGGAATAACTGATTGAGGAAGAGGAAAGGTTGGAGGACTAGAGGAAAGGTTGGAGGACTAGAGGAAAGGTTGGAGGACTAGAGGAAAGGTTGGAGGACTAGAGGAAAGGTTGGGGGACTAGAGGAAAGGTTGGAGGACTAGAGGAAAGGTTGGAGGACTAGAGGAAAGGTTGGAGGACTAGAGGAAAGGTTGGAGGACTAGAGGAAAGGTTGGAGGACTAGAGGGAAGGTTGGAGGACTAGAGGGAAGGTTGGGGGACTAGAGGAAAGGTTGGGGGACTAGAGGAAAGGTTGGGGGACTAGAGGAAAGGTTGGGGGACTAGAGGAAAGGTTGGGGGACTAGAGGAAAGGTTGGGGGACTAGAGGAAAGGTTGGGGGACTAGAGGAAAGGTTGGGGGACTAGAGGAAAGGTTGGGGGACTAGAGGAAAGGTTGGAGGACTAGAGGAAAGGTTGGAGGACTAGAGGAAAGGTTGGGGACTAGAGGAAAGGTTGGGGGACTAGAGGAAAGGTTGGGGGACTAGAGGAAAGGTTGGGGGACTAGAGGAAAGGTTGGGGGACTAGAGGAAAGGTTGGGGGACTAGAGGAAAGGTTGGGGAGGCTAGAGGAAGGTTGGGGCAGGGGTAGAGGGGAGGTTGGGGCAGGGGTAGAGGGGAGGTTGGGGCAGGGGTAGAGGGGAGGTTGGGGCAGGGGTAGAGGGGAGGTTGGGGCAGGGGTAGAGGGGAGGTTGGGGCAGGGGTAGAGGGGAGGTTGGGGCAGGGGTAGAGGGGAGGTTGGGGCAGGGGTAGAGGGGAGGTTGGGGCAGGGGTAGAGGGGAGGTTGGGGCAGGGGTAGAGGGGAGGTTGGGGCAGGGGTAGAGGGGAGGTTGGGGCAGGGGTAGAGGGGAGGTTGGGGCAGGGGTAGAGGGGAGGTTGGGGCAGGGGTAGAGGGGAGGTTGGGGCAGGGGTAGAGGGGAGGTTGGGGCAGGGGTAGAGGGGAGGTTGGGGCAGGGGTAGAGGGGAGGTTGGGGCAGGGGTAGAGGGGAGGTTGGGGCAGGGGTAGAGGGGAGGTTGGGGCAGGGGTAGAGGGGAGGTTGGGGCAGGGGTAGAGGGGAGGTTGGGGCAGGGGTAGAGGGGAGGTTGGGGCAGGGGTAGAGGGGAGGTTGGGGCAGGGGTAGAGGGGAGGTTGGGGCAGGGGTAGAGGGGAGGTTGGGGCAGGGGTAGAGGGGAGGTTGGGGCAGGGGTAGAGGGGAGGTTGGGGCAGGGGTAGAGGGGAGGTTGGGGCAGGGGTAGAGGGGAGGTTGGGGCAGGGGTAGAGGGGAGGTTGGGGCAGGGGGAGAGGGGAGGTCGGGGCAGGGGGAGAGGGGAGGGCGGGGCAGGGGTAGAGGGGAGGTCGGGGCAGGGGTAGAGGAAAGGTTGGGGCAGGGGTAGAGGAGAAGTCGGGGCAGGGGTAGAGGAGAGGTCGGGGCAGGGGTAGAGGGTAGGTCGGGGTAGAGGGGAGGTCGGGGTAGAGGGGAGGTCGGGGTAGAGGGGAGGTCGGGGTAGAGGGGAGGTCGGGGTAGAGGGGAGGTTGGGTAGAGGGGAGGTCGGGTAGAGGGGAGGTCGGGTAGAGGGGAGGTCGGGTTGAGGGGAGAAGATTGAGGATGGGGGAGGAATACTGGCACATTCATCTTCTGCACATATATCACTCCAGTGTTTAATTGCTAAATTGTAATTACTTCGCCACTATGGCCTATTTTTGTCTACCTCCCTTATCTCACCTCATTTGCTCACACTGTATATAGACTTGTTTTTCTACTGTATTATTGACTGTCCGTTTTGTTTATTCCATGTGTAACTCTGTGTTGTTTGTGTCGAACTGCTTTGCTTTATCTTGGCCAGGTCGCAGTTGTAAATGAGAACTTGTTCTCAACTAACCTACCTGGTTAAATACAGGTGAAATAAATACATAAATAATAATAGAGGGTAGTTCATTGGTGGAGGGGAGAACATAGTATATTTTCAGACAGCAAGCTGCTGGACTGTGTGTGCGCCAAGGTTGGGCTCAATGCCAAATGAAGTTAGTCAATTCAGGAAGTGATTTGAATAAAACAATTCAGACATTTTGAAAACTTAAATGAATAGCTTATTCTTTTCCGTTTATTGAGAAGTCATTGAAAATCAAATTTAGTTTAGTTCCTGATTTGACTGCCTTCAATTGGAATTGAGCCCTGGTGCGTGCGTCGATGTGAGCGCAGTAATACCTGTTTGTCCGTGTGCAGTACACAACTCATCACACAGCCTTTCTACCTTCACTGTGTTTGACATGAGAACCAACCATGTGACATCCATCAATACCCAGAGATAGAGGAGCACTTCTGTTGTCTGGGAGGCCTACTGATCTCAGAACAGATCTCAGACCAGCATTTTACCCACTGATCTCAGCCCTGCACCTTCCCCAGGTTACCTACTGATCTCAGGCCTGCACCTTCCCCAGGTTACCTACTGATCTCAGAACAGATATCAGACCTGCACCTTCCCCAGGTTACCTACTGATCTCAGAACAGATCTCAGACCTGCATTTTACCCACTGATCTCAGCCCTGCACCTTCCCCAGGTTACCTACTGATCTCAGCCCTGCACCTTCCCCAGGTTACCTACTGATCTCAGACCTGCACCTTCCCCAGGTTACCTACTGATCTCAGAACAGATCTCAGCCCTGCACCTTCCCCAGGTTACCTACTGATCTCAGAACAGATCTCAGACCTGCACCTTCCCCAGGTTACCTACTGATCTCAGCCCTGCACCTTCCCCAGGTTACCTACTGATCTCAGAACAGATCTCAGCCCTGCACCTTCCCCAGGTTACCTACTGATCTCAGCCCTGCACCTTCCCCAGGTTACCCACTGATCTCAGAACAGATATAAGCCCTGCACCTTCCCCAGGTTACCTACTGATCTCAGAACAGATCTAAGCCCTGCACCTTCCCCAGGTTCCTCACTGATCTCAGAACAGATCTCAGCCCTGCACCTTCCCCAGGTTACCTACTGATCTCAGCCCTGCACCTTCCCCAGGTTACCTACTGATCTCAGAACAGATCTAAGCCCCGCACCTTCCCCAGGTTACCTACTGATCTCAGCCCTGCACCTTCCCCAGGTTACCTACTGATCTCAGAACAGATCTCAGACCTGCACCTTCCCCAGGTTACCTACTGATCTCAGAACAGATCTCAGCCCTGCACCTTCCCCAGGTTACCTACTGATCTCAGAACAGATATAAGCCCTGCACCTTCCCCAGGTTACCTACTGATCTCAGAACAGATCTCAGACCTGCACCTTCCCCAGGTTACCTACTGATCTCAGCCCTGCACCTTCCCCAGGTTACCTACTGATCTCAGAACAGATCTCAGACCTGCACCTTCCCCAGGTTACCTACTGATCTCAGAACAGATCTCAGCCCTGCACCTTCCCCAGGTTACCTACTGATCTCAGAACAGATCTCAGCCCTGCACCTTCCCCAGGTTACCTACTGATCTCAGAACAGATCTCAGACCTGCACCTTCCCCAGGTTACCTACTGATCTCAGACCTGCACCTTCCCCAGGTTACCCACTGATCTCAGAACAGATCTAAGCCCTGCACCTTCCCCAGGTTACCTACTGATCTCAGCCCTGCACCTTCCCCAGGTTACCTACTGATCTCAGCCCTGCACCTTCCCCAGGTTACCTACTGATCTCAGACCTGCACCTTCCCCAGGTTACCTACTGATCTCAGACCTGCACCTTCCCCAGGTTACCTACTGATCTCAGACCTGCACGTTACCTACTGATCTCAGACCTGCACCTTCCCCAGGTTACCTACTGATCTCAGACCTGCACCTTCCCCAGGTTACCTACTGATCTCAGACCTGCACGTTACCTACTGATCTCAGACCTGCACCTTCCCCAGGTTACCTACTGATCTCAGACCTGCACGTTACCTACTGATCTCAGACCTGTACCTTCCCCAGGTTACCTACTGATCTCAGACCTGCACCTTCCCCAGGTTACCTACTGATCTCAGAACAGATATAAGCCCTGCACCTTCCCCAGGTTACCTACTGATCTCAGAACAGATATAAGCCCTGCAGCTGTCCTCTAATCGTTGGTGAGCCTTTTTGACTGTGTAGGGCGTAGGGTTTTCACTCTGCCTCTAGGGAGGGAGGAAGCTACACAGCTTTCCAGGAATTGGACCTGGGGGAACAGAGGGAGGGAACAGCAGGGTTGGAGATGGGATGAGTGGATGCATATGGAGGTGACTTCCACAGGGGAAAGACAGAGGCTACGGTCCAAACACTTAAAAGACACACCCTATCCCCTCAGCCCTCGAATTAAGTGGACACTTCTAATGACGTATCATGACGTCTGACGAGTTTACACTTGCTGGGCGAGGGAGGAATTAAGGATTTTTAAATGGACCGCCCTTGGCTGGAAATTCATCACTCGTTCATCCCACGATGATTGTGTTTTCAGCCACCGGTGGTGCTTTATATGCGCTACAGTCAATTATGATTGCATGTCTACTTAATTATACATTTACATTTTACATTTAAGTCATTTAGCAGACGCTCTTATCCAGAGCGACTTACAAATTGGTGCATTCACCTTATGATATCCATTATAATTATTATATATTTAATATATTAATATATGCCTATGACAGCTAGCAAATGAATTAACTAACTAACGTTAGTCTGCCTAGCTGGAACTCAAGAAGGAAAATATTTTCTTTCTACAATTTCCAAAAGATTACCAAACAGAAACATATTAACTTTACGAGACGTGTTTGTGCCGTCATGTGCATTAGTAGCACCATTTCTAAATTATTGGTTTTTACTTCCACTTGTATGTTGACTTCTCCATTGATGATTAAGTTTTCGCTGACTGTTCTTCGTGGATGTACAGTTATCAGGGCTGAGGGGCTTAATGTTGCAAACTTCCCTTGCTTGGCTAATCATTTGGCCCGCCCTCCAAGATGGCGACGGGGATTCCCCCAAGGGCGTAAAGTGAGGGTAAGTGGACGAGGGTGTGTCTTTTTTTAAGTGTTTGGACCGCAGCCAGAGTTTTACAGGATGGCCCAAGGCCCAGTCCACAGTGTAAAACTCTTCTTCCCTGTATGGCCCGCACTGTAAATGATGTTCCGAGTTTGTACTGTGTTTTATCCCAGTAATATCTGTGTCACATCCTGATGCAGCTCTGGGCAATTCCAGCCACCGGGGGCCTGATTTGGTGTCACACTTTTACCCCCATCCCTAGGGCCTGATTTGGTGTCACACTTTTACCCCCATCCCTAGGGCCTGATTTGGTGTCACACTTTTACCCCCATCCCTAGGGCCTGATTTGGTGTCACACTTTCCCCCCCATCCCTAGGGCCTGACTTGGTGTCACACTTTCCCCCCCATCCCTAGGGCCTGACTTGGTGTCACACTTTTACCCCCATCCCTAGGGCCTGATTTGGTGTCACACTTTTACCCCCATCCCTAGGGCCTGATTTGGTGTCACACTTTTACCCCCATCCCTAGGGCCTGATTTGGTGTCACACTTTTACCCCCATCCCTAGGGCCTGATTTGGTGTCACACTTTTACCCCCATCCCTAGGGCCTGATTTGGTGTCACACTTTTACCCCCATCCCTAGGGCCTGATTTGGTGTCACACTTTTACCCCCATCCCTAGGGCCTGATTTGGTGTCACACTTTTACCCCCATCCCTAGGGCCTGATTTGGTGTCACACTTTTCCCCCCATCCCTAGGGCCTGATTTGGTGTCACACTTTTACCCCCATCCCTAGGGCCTGATTTGGTGTCACACTTTTATCCCCATCCCTAGGGCCTGATTTGGTGTCACACTTTTACCCCCATCCCTAGGGCCTGATTTGGTCACACTTTTACCCCCATCCCTAGGGCCTGATTTGGTGTCACACTTTTACCCCCATCCCTAGGGCCTGATTTGGTGTCACACTTTTCCCCCCATCCCTAGGGCCTGATTTGGTGTCACACTTTTCCCCCCATCCCTAGGGCCTGATTTGGTGTCACACTTTTACCCCCATCCCTAGGGCCTGATTTGGTGTCACACTACAGTGACACCAAAGTACACATACAGTACACATATGGAATCATGTAGAGGGTTAAATGACTACCTCCTGAAGCTGGTTGAGAGAACGCCAAGAGTGTCCAAAGCTGTCATAATGGCAAAGGGTGGCCACTTAGAAGAATCTAAAATATATTTTGATTTTCTACATGATTCCATATGTGTCATTTAATAGTTTTGATATCTTCACTATTATTCTACAATGTAGGAAAATAATAATATAAAAACCCTTGAATGAGTAGGTGTCCAATCTTTTGACTGGTAGTGTGTATATACCTAACCTGAATGAGTAGGTGTCCAATCTTTTGACTGGTAGTGTGTATATACCTAACCTGAATGAGTAGGTGTCCAATCTTTTGACTGGTAGTGTGTATATACCTAACCTGAATGAGTAGGTGTCCAATCTTTTGACTGGTAGTGTGTATATACCTAACCTGAATGAGTAGGTGTCCAATCTTTTGACTGGTAGTGTGTATATACCTAACCTGAATGAGTAGGTGTCCAATCTTTTGACTGGTAGTGTGTATATACCTAACCTGAATGAGTAGGTGTCCAATCTTTTGACTGGTAGTGTGTATATACCTAACCTGAATGAGTAGGTGTCCAATCTTTTGACTGGTAGTGTGTATATACCTAACCTGAATGAGTAGGTGTCCAATCTTTTGACTGGTAGTGTGTATATACCTAACCTGAATGACAGGTCGTCACTGGCCCGGATAGGTTCCTAATGTCCATACCTCATAACTAGCTACCAAGAAGCCATTTCAGGCCATCAATCAAGTTAGAGTAGCTAGTTTGTCTAACTATAGGTAACCGCCAAAATAAAGGAAACACCTACATAGTGTCTTAATAGGGGGTTGGGCCTCCACCAATCAGAACAGCTTCAATGAACCTCGGCATAGTGTCTGGAACTCTATTGGAGGGATGCGACACCATTCTTCTATTGGAGGGATGCGACACCATTCTTCTATTGGAGGGATGCGACACCATTCTTCTATTGGAGGGATGCGACACCATTCTTCTATTGGAGGGATGCGACACCATTCTTCTATTGGAGGGATGCGACACCATTCTTCTATTGGAGGGATGCGACACCATTCTTCTATTGGAGGGATGCGACACCATTCTTCTATTGGAGGGATGCGACACCATTCTTCTATTGGAGGGATGCGACACCATTCTTCTATTGGAGGGATGCGACACCATTCTTCTATTGGAGGGATGCGACACCATTCTTCTATTGGAGGGATGCGACACCATTCTTCTATTGGAGGGATGCGACACCATTCTTCCACGATAAATTAAATCATTTTGGTGTTTTGTTGATGGTGGTGGACAACACTGCCTCAGGAGCCTCTCCAGAATCTCCCATAAGTGTTTAATTGGGTTGAGATATGGTGACAGACGGCCATGACATATGGTTTACATCGTAGTGTTTAATCGGGGTGAGATATGGTGACTGAGACGGCCATGGCATATGGTTTACATCGTAGTGTTTAATCGGGGTGAGATATGGTGACTGAGACAGCCATGACATATGGTTTACATCGTAGTGTTTAATTGGGGTGAGATATGGTGACTGAGACGGCCATGGCATATGGTTTACATCGTAGTGTTTAATTGGGTTGAGATATGGTGACTGAGACAGCCATGACATATGGTTTACATCGTAGTGTTTAATTGGGGTGAGATATGGTGACTGAGACGGCCATGGCATATGGTTTACATCGTAGTGTTTAATTGGGTTGAGATATGGTGACTGAGACGGCCATGGCATATGGTTTACATCGTAGTGTTTAATCGGGTTGAGATATGGTGACTGAGACGGCCATGGCATATGGTTTACATCGTAGTGTTTAATTGGGGTGAGATATGGTGACTGAGACGGCCATGGCATATGGTTTACATCGTAGTGTTTAATTGGGTTGAGATATGGTGACTGAGACATTCATCGTTTTCATGCTCATCAACCATTGAGTGACCACTCATGTCCTGTGGATGGCAGCGTTCTCATCCAATGGGGGCATAACCATTGTAGCCAAAATAATGGCCTGCCGAGCATTTCTATACATGACCCTAAGCATGATGGGATGTTAATTGCTTAATTAACTCCGGAACCATGTGTGGAAGCACCTGCTTTTAATATACTTTGTATCCCTCATTTACTCAAGTGGTGCCCAGTGGTGCCCAGTGTCTTAAAGGTTGTATAAAAGACAAACAAATATAGAAGGATGATTATATATATATATATGGAGCAAGTGATTTGATAGGTTCTGGAGACACACAGACATGGATTGAAGTCAGTGGCCAGGGGTTCATCTGTTAGGTGGACTTGGAATGACCCATATGCTGCGATGGCCAGGGGTTCATCTGTTAGGTGGACTTGGAATGACCCATATGCTGCGATGGCCAGGGGTTTCATCTGTTAGGTGGACTTGGAATGACCCATATGCTGCGATGGCCAGGGGTTTCATCTGTTAGGTGGACTTGGAATGACCCATATGCTGCGATGGCCAGGGGTTCATCTGTTAGGTGGACTTGGAATGACCCATATGCTGCGATGGCCAGGGGTTCATCTGTTAGGTGGACTTGGAATGACCCATATGCTGCGATGGCCAGGGGTTTATCTGTTAGGTGGACTTGGAATGACCCATATGCTGCGATGGCCAGGGGTTTATCTGTTAGGTGGACTTGGAATGACCCATATGCTGCGATGGCCAGGGGTTTATCTGTTAGGTGGACTTGGAATGACCCATATGCTGCGATGGCCAGGGGTTTATCTGTTAGGTGGACTTGGAATGACCCATATGCTGCGATGGCCAGGGGTTCGTCTGTTAGGTGGACTTGGAATGACCCATATGCTGCGATGGCCAGGGGTTCGTCTGTTAGGTGGACTTGGAATGACCCATATGCTGCGATGGCCAGGGGTTCGTCTGTTAGGTGGACTTGCTCCAGGGATGTTACCATGGAGATGCTGGGTTCCCATTGGAGATGAATGAGAGGGGCTGACACGCTCGTCAACCTACAACTCACGCCGGTGGCAAACTTTACCCTGTGTGTGTGTGTGTGTGTGTGTGTGTGTGTGTGTGTGTGTGTTTCAGATGGAGCAGCTGTCAGATGAGGAACAGGACCACACAGATGGAGGAGAGGAGGACAGTGATAAAGACGATCAGGATCTAGACAAGATGTTTGGAGCCTGGCTGGGAGAGCTGGATAAACTCACACAGGTAACTTAACCCTAACTCACACAGGTAACTAACCCTAACAGGTAGCTAACCCTAACACACAGGTAAATAACCCTGACACACAGGTAAATAACCCTGATGGGTAACTAACCCTGTCGGGTAACTAACCCTAACACACAGGTAAATAACCCTGATGGGTAACTAACCCTGTCGGGTAACTAACCCTAACACACAGGTAAATAACCCTGATGGGTAACTAACCCTGTCGGGTAACTAACCCTAACACACAGGTGAATAACCCTGGCGGGTAACTAACCCTAACGTGTAACTAACCCTGACGGGTAGCTAACCCTGACACACAGGTAATAACGCGTAACTAACCCTAACGGGTAACTAACCGTAACGGGTAACTAACCCTAGCTGCCACAGATAACTAACCCTAGCTGCCACAGATAACTAACCCTAGCTCCCACAGATAACTAACCCTAGCTCCCACAGATAACTAACCCTAGCTGCCACAGATAACTAACCCTAGCTGCCACAGATAACTAACCCTAGCTGCCACAGATAACTAACCCTAGCTGCCACAGATAACTAACCCTAGCTGCCACAGATAACTAACCCTAATCCACACAGATAACTAATCCTAATCCACACAGATACCTAATCCTAACCCACACAGATAACTAATCCTAACCCACACAGATGACTAACCCTAACCCCCACAGATGACTAACCTTAACCCCCACAGATGACTAACCCTAACCCCCACAGATGACTAACCTTAACCCCCACAGATGACTAACCTTAACCCCCGCAGATGACTAACCCTAACCCCCGCAGATGACTAACCCTAACCCCCGCAGATGACTAACCCTAACCCCCACAGATGACTAACCCCAACCCCCACAGATGACTAACCCCGACCCCCACAGATGACTAACCCCAACCCCCACAGATGACTAACCCCAACCCCCACAGATGACTAACTTTAACCCCCACAGATGACTAACTTTAACCCCCACAGATGACTAACTCTACCCCCCTCAAATAACTAACTCTAACCCCCACAGATGACTAACCCTAACCCCCACAGATGACTAACCCTAACCCCCACAGATAACTAACCCTAACCCCCACAGATAACTAACCCTAACCCCCACAGATGACTAACCCTAACCCCCACAGATGACTAACCCTAACCCCCACAGATGACTAACCTTAACCCCCACAGATGACTAACCTTAACCCCCACAGATGACTAACCATAACCCCCACAGATGACAAACCCTAACCCCCACAGATGACTAACCCTAACCCCCACAGATGACTAACCCTAACCCCCACAGATGACTAACCCTAACCCCCACAGATGACTAACCCTAACCCCCACAGATGACTAACCCTAACCCCCACAGATGACTAACCCTAACCCCCACAGATGACTAACCCTAACCCCCACAGATGACTAACCCTAACCCCCACAGATGACTAACCCTAACCCCCACAGATGACTAACCCTAACCCCCCACAGATGACTAACCCCCCACAGATGACTAACCCTAACCCCCACAGATGACTAACCTTAACCCCCACAGATTCTCTGTACAGAGTCTGGATGATGGGAGGCCAGGCTTGTTGTGTATACTGTCTGTCCTCTTCTCTGTACAGAGTCTGGATGATGGGAGGCCAGAGACAGTCCAGAAGGCCCCTCAGAAGGCCCCTCTCAGACAGGAGACCAACATGGCTAACTTCTGCAACCGCTTCTCCATGTACAACATCAACGGTATAAATAAAATGTACATAATATAGCTGCAAGCAGCCATGGCGTGGTTCAAGCTATGGCCCCATAGCGCCACAATCAGGACAAATTGGACCCCTCGCCCTAAATGTTGAGGGATCTGAGCCCTTTTCAAGCACAATAGTGTCAATATCTGATATTCAGCACCACTGAATATTAATGCCAAATCTGACGTTCAGGATCACAGAGCGGTCGACACAGCGGCTGGCGGGTTTCAGGGGGAATATTGTGGGCATACGGTAGACATTTTAGGAGTGATGTTGCTTTCTGATTTACAAACCGAGCAACCACAGGTCGAATCGTCAGTTTTGGGAAGCTAATGTTCACCATAACAATGCCCCTTTATAATAACCCATTCCATTGATCATCACATTTGCCGATGTATGTAAGATAGCCAGGTATTCCCAATGTGATGAGTAGATTGGAAAGTCATCATTTAGGCTAATAATATAACTCAATAACTGTTTGCGAAAAAGACAGTTCACTGCCTGGCTGAGTGTGTACAGTATAGAGGCCTAGGCTTTATCAGAGAAGTTCCTTCTTGTCACAGGAAAGGACTTTTATCAACACATTTCATGCAAGTCTACTAGACTTTATATGACTGGAGACATTAGCAGAATCTGTTTTAATACAACGAATGACAGGGTAGCCTAGACTGCTGACGCCGACAAACAGACCAATCAGAACTAGGTTGTCCATGTAATCGGCCTATGAGAACGGAGAGACACTAATAGAATATGATGTCTATTTTATCCTTTTTTTTTTTTTTAAATTTAACCTTTTATTTAACGAGGCAAGTCAGTTAAGAACAAATTCTTATTTACAATGACGGTCTACCGAGAGGCAGAAGGCCTCCTGCGGGGACGGGGGCCTGGGATTAAATACAATATAAATACTGGACAAAACAGGAGATTATTGTCAAAAACAAACTTAAGGGTCACTGATCCAACAATGATAGAGTGAATATGGGCAGTCCTCACTCACCGGAGATAAGGTATAGATAAGGCTATACTGGTCTCCTCACTCACCGGGGATATGGTATAGATAAGGCTATACTGGTCTCCTCACTCACCGGAGATATGGTATAGATAAGGCTATACTGGTCTCCTCACTCACCGGAGATATGGTATAGATAAGGCTATACTGGTCTCCTCACTCACCGGAGATATGGTATAGATAAGGCTATACTGGTCTCCTCACTCACCGGTGATATGGTATAGATAAGGCTATACTGGTCTCCTCACTCACCGGAGATATGGTATAGATAAGACTATACCGGTCTCCTCACTCACCGGGGATATGGTATAGATAAGGCTATACTGGTCTCCTCACTCACCGGAGATATGGTATAGATAAGGCTATACTGGTCTCCTCACTCACCGGAGATATGGTATAGATAAGGCTATACTGGTCTCCTCACTCACCGGAGATAAGGTATAGATAAGGCTATACTGGTCTCCTCACTCACCGGAGATATGGTATAGATAAGGCTATACTGTTCTCCTCACTCACCGGGGATATGGTATAGATAAGGCTATACTGGTCTCCTCACTCACCGGAGATATGGTATAGATAAGACTATACTGGTCTCCTCACTCACCGGAGATATGGTATAGATAAGGCTATACTGGTCTCCTCACTCACCGGAGATATGGTATAGATAAGACTATACCGGTCTCCTCACTCACCGGAGATATGGTATAGATAAGACTATACCGGTCTCCTCACTCACCGGAGATATGGTATAGATAAGGCTATACTGGTCTCCTCACTCACCGGGGATATGGTATAGATAAGGCTATACCGGTCTCCTCACTCACCGGAGATATGGTATAGATAAGACTATACTGGTCTCCTCACTCACCGGAGATATGGTATAGATAAGGCTATACTGGTCTCCTCACTCACCGGAGATATGGTATAGATAAGACTATACCGGTCTCCTCACTCACCGGAGATATGGTATAGATAAGACTATACCGGTCTCCTCACTCACCGGAGATATGGTATAGATAAGGCTATACTGGTCTCCTCACTCACCGGGGATATGGTATAGATAAGGCTATACTGGTCTCCTCACTCACCGGAGATATGGTATAGATAAGGCTATACTGGTCTCCTCACTCACCGGAGATATGGTATAGATAAGGCTATACTGGTCTCCTCACTCACCGGAGATAAGGTATAGATAAGGCTATACTGGTCTCCTCACTCACCGGTGATATGGTATAGATAAGGCTATACTGGTCTCCTCACTCACCGGAGATAAGGTATAGATAAGGCTATACTGGTCTCCTCACTCACCAGTGATATGGTATAGATAAGGCTATACTGGTCTCCTCACTCACCGGAGATATGGTATAGATAAGGCTATACTGGTCTCCTCACTCACCGGAGATATGGTATAGATAAGGCTATACTGGTCTCCTCACTCACCGGTGATATGGTATAGATAAGGCTATACTGGTCTCCTCACTCACCGGTGATATGGTATAGATAAGGCTATACTGGTCTCCTCACTCACCGGAGATATGGTATAGATAAGGCTATACTGGTCTCCTCACTCACCGGAGATATGGTATAGATAAGGCTATACTGGTCTCCTCACTCACCGGAGATATGGTATAGATAAGGCTATACCGGTCTCCTCACTCACCAGAGATATGGTATAGATAAGGCTATACTGGTCTCCTCACTCACCGGAGATATGGTATAGATAAGGCTATACTGGTCTCCTCACTCACCGGAGATATGGTATAGATAAGGCTATACTGGTCTCCTCACTCACCGGAGATATGGTATAGATAAGGCTATACTGGTCTCCTCACTCACCGGAGATATGGTATAGATAAGGCTATACTGGTCTCCTCACTCACCGGAGATATGGTATAGATAAGGCTATACTGGTCTCCTCACTCACCGGAGATATGGTATAGATAAGGCTATACTGGTCTCCTCACTCACCGGAGATATGGTATAGATAAGGCTATACTGGTCTCCTCACTCACCGGAGATATGGTATAGATAAGGCTATACTGGTCTCCTCACTCACCGGAGATATGGTATAGATAAGGCTATACTGGTCTCCTCACTCACCGGGGATATGGTATAGATAAGGCTATACTGGTCTCCTCACTCACCGGAGATATGGTATAGATAAGGCTATACTGGTCTCCTCACTCACCGGAGATATGGTATAGATAAGGCTATACTGGTCTCCTCACTCACCGGAGATATGGTATAGATAAGGCTATACTGGTCTCCTCACTCACCGGAGATATGGTATAGATAAGGCTATACTGGTCTCCTCACTCACCGGGGATATGGTATAGATAAGGCTATACTGGTCTCCTCACTCACCGGAGATATGGTATAGATAAGGCTATACTGGTCTCCTCACTCACCGGAGATATGGTATAGATAAGGCTATACTGGTCTCACTCACCGGAGATATGGTATAGATAAGGCTATACTGGTCTCCTCACTCACCGGAGATATGGTATAGATAAGGCTATACTGGTCTCCTCACTCACCGGAGATATGGTATAGATAAGGCTATACTGGTCTTCTCACTCACCGGGGATATGGTATAGATAAGGCTATACTGGTCTCCTCACTCACCGGAGATATGGTATAGATAAGGACTATACTGGTCTCCTCACTCACCGGTGATATGGTATAGATAAGGCTATACTGGTCTCCTCACTCACCGGATGATATGGTATAGATAAGGCTATACTGGTCTCCTCACTCACCAGAGATATGGTATAGATAAGGCTATACTGGTCTCCTCACTCACCGAGGATATGGTATAGATAAGGCTATACCGGTCTCCTCACTCACCAGAGATATGGTATAGATAAGGCTATACTGGTCTCCTCACTCACCAGGAGATATGGTATAGATAAGGCTATACTGGTCTTCCTCACTCACCGGAGATATGGTATAGATAAGGCTATACTGGTCTCCTCACTCACCAGGAGATATGGTATAGATAAGGCTATACTGGTCTCCTCACTCACCGCCGGTCTTAATATAACCGACTTACTTTAATATAACCTGCCTTATATAACCTGCCGTAATAATCCTGCCGTAATATAACCTGCCGTATATAACCTGCCGTATAAACCTGCCTTATATAACCTGCCTTAATATAACCTGCCGTAATATCAACCTGCCGTAATATAACCTCCCGTAATATAACCTGCCTTAATATAACCTGCTTTAATATAACCTGCTTTAATATAACCTGCTTTAATATAACCTGCTTAATATAACCTGCTTTAATATAACCTGCTTAATATAACCTGCCGTATATAACCTGCCTTAATATACCTGCCTTAATATAACCTGCCGTAATATAACTGCCGTAATATACCTGCCGTAATATAACCTGCCTTAATATAACCCGCCGTAATATAACCCCCTTAATATAACCGCCTTAATAAACCCCCTTAAATAACCCGCCTTAATATAACCCGCTTAATATAACCCGCCTTTATAACCCGCCTTAATATAACCCCCTTAGTATAACCTGCCGTAATATAACCTGCCGTATATAACCTGCCTTAATATAACTGTCCTTAATATAACCTGCCGTAAATAACCTGCCTTAGTATAACCTCCCTTAGTATAACCTGCCTTAGTATAACCTGCCTTAATATACCTGCCTTAATATAACGCCTTAATATACCTGCCTTATATAACCTGCCTTATATAACCTACCTTAATATAACCTGCTTTAATATAACCTGCCGTAATATAACTGCCGTAATATACCTCCGTATATAACCTGCCGTAATATAACCTCCTTAATATAACCTGCCTTAATAACCTGCCGTAATATACCTTGCCTAATATAACCTTCCTTAGTATAACCTGCCGTAATATAACCTCCCGTAATATAACTGCCTTAATATAACCTGCCTTAATATAACCTGCCTTATATAACCTGCTTAATTATACCCTTTTAATATAACCCGCCCGTAATTAACCCGCCGTAATATAACCCGCCTAATATAACCCGCCTGAATATAACACCGCCATTATATAACCCGCCTTAATATAACCGCCGTAATATAACCCGCCTTAATTAACCCGCCTTTTATAACCCGCCTAATATAACCGCCGTAAGAGAAAGGAGGGGGGTGGGAGAGTAGAGGGAGGGGGGCTCACGTTGTTTGCGTGGGCTACGAGGACTTTATAATCTGGTGGAGGGGAATGGGGGAGGGGGAGAGGGGGATGGTCTTCTTCTGTGAAAGCAAGATTATGTTCACGTTCTTGGATCGTGGAGGCTTGCGTTTGTTTGATTAGCTCATTATCGTATACTTTTTCTGCGCTCCTCTTTCGCCCGCGCTGTTACTCGGCTATAGCTCTCTTTAGGCTCGGTGCTTGTTAGGCGCAAGAGTTATTCTTTAGATTTATAATGCTTTATTTAGTTTCTTTTTTTATTCTGGTCTGATTGTCGCTTTTTTAGGTAGAGCTATTGTTTCTTTCTAGTATTCTTAGCTGTGTTTAGTGTGGAGGTTGGCGGTTTTGCTATTTTCTCGGTAGTTGAATGTTGGTCTGTTGTTTACTTGTTTAGTTGCTGGTCGTTCGATATCTATCATGTTCCTATTGCTTTGACTTGATTTCGAAGTATATCTTTTCTGATCTATCTGTTTTTGTCCTTAATGTAGTTTGTGAGTGTTTTTTGAGGTTGTTTAATTCAGTGGGGCTTTGATAGCTGTATAGTCGATTAGCGGCTTGTGATCTACCCTTAATGTCTACTTATGATCATAATTATTATATTTGAGGGAGGAATCGTATGAAGAGAGGAGGGTAGG